>NC_056602.1:4593888-4738888 GCF_018340385.1 Cyprinus carpio | reverse complement strand
ACCCACCCACTCATACACAATAAAGGACTTCCTGTTTACATCAAAGTTATAGATGTGTCGGTCGAAAGCGAAACGAGCCCCTGCTGAGTACAGTGAAGTACTGCTCAGAGGCGTTGGTAATCAGTCTCACTCCAGTCTGAACCTCAGCACTCCACACCCACGCCAACACTCCTAATGGATCTCCACACCCATGATGCAATGCTCCAGTGCTGCAACCAAGTAAATAAATAAATAAATCAATCAATATAGAAGTTCAAGACTTTTATTAGGTTCCCCACTCTACCTGCTGGAGGTAGACGATACCTGGAAAGAAAACCTCCATCAGTATCATCTACACGGCTGGGGTTGCAATGTCATTTGAGGGAGATTCTCAAGTCAGAGATCATTTAGATCAAAGAAAATGACTGAGGCGCTGGTAAAGTCGCTTAAGGGTGGATATAAATACTTCTCCAAGTGAATTTACCCAAGCTGACATACATACTTGTAGCACAGCTGTCTAACTGGCAGGTTTCCTGCTTTCTCCATCAGTTCGTCCTAATTTATTTTCTTTAACATATTTACCAGGCATTTGAATCGATTACCAAATTAATTTTAGATTTATTACATGAACAAATTAATTGCATATGGGTCAAATCATCAAAGCAATACAAGTTTTTTTTTATTTATTTATTTCTTTCCCTACATTAGATTGTGTTCTATTCAATTTTTTTTTTGTTTGTTTTTTTCTGAGCAAAAGATAATGACTATTTTTTTCTAAGATTTTTTTGTTTTGTTTTGTTTTTTTTTTTTTAACCATGATTTACAGAAAACACCCACTAAAATGTTGTTCAGTGCAATGATAGTTCATATAATAATACATCTTGTCATGCATACTTCGATCAGGAAACATTAGATGATATTAAATTACTTAAGGATCATAGTGCAGTCCCCCAAAACTAAATCTTTATGAATCTTTGCTGCTACCTTTTAAACCACTACGTTTTACCCATTTGTCAGCAAGAAGTTTAAAATATAATACAATTTAGCATGATCAATTATTATTTGACATATTTTAAGTACAGGTCAGAAACAGTCCAGTATGTTGTTTCTCTTGTACATAAATATATATATTTTATGCTGAATGAAGATGGAACATTATTTCAACTACATTTTGACATTTAATTTATTTTCACAAAAGTTATTTTAAACATTAAAGACATTTTACTTGTATTTAATACGCTTTTTGTGTATATAACACCAGAATGAGAAGCTTTGATCCATATAACAATATCTGAAAAGAAAACCTATAATACAAGTTATTTTATTTATTGTTTTTAGTGGGGGATTTATTTCAGTATCGCTGCAACATGGTTTAAGTTACAGAACTTATACAGATCCGGGGTGATTAATTAAGTTTTTTAATCACATTGTCTTATTTTGAATGATTAAATTGCACTAAATGAAAGTGTTAAACTGACAGTGCTAGCGTTTACTCTTCAGATGTTTTATTTGCAGGCATAAGGCATCCATCTGTCCATCTCCTGCGGCATCATGCACTGGCCTACGCTCACTCCCGAACGCCGTCCATGCCAAATCTGCTCAGCAGCTCTGACGTGCGGCTACCTCTCGTGCTCTCTGTCTCTCTTATTTCATATTTCTTGACGTGTGAAGACGTGAAATTGACGAAGTGTTTAAGAGCACGCTGAGGAGGACAGTGTTAACTTTGAGAAGGCCGTAAGTAGCCTGACAGCTGAATGTGCGGAGCAGAGATGCTGAGTGACAGCAGTTTTCCACATGCCTGACCCACTCCTCCACCCACCTCCAAGAATACTAAAGGAAACCAAGTGGAATGAACTCTTTATTTAACTTCATCCACAACTTTTTCTCTTTAGGCCCTTAGCAACAAGAAAAGTAACTTGTAAATGGAGAGCAAATGGAGACTCCTCTCGAGTTGCCTCATAAAATCCTGCAATCAATTGTTAAAAGACCTCAATATGAACTCCAAAATTCCTTATTGAATTACTCCTGTGCTTATGAACTTTTGGAGAAACATCTGAGAAGACTGATAGTCAAACAAATCTGAAAACTTTCCTGAGGCCTTTAAAAAGAGCAGCCTTTGATGCAACAAAAAAGGGGGGGGGGGGGGGGGGGGGGCTCAGTTAAGGTCCAAAAGAAAATGTTATTGATCAGTGGTTTGTCTTTTTTAACTTTAAAGTTGTTTCATTTAAAAATCAACACTCTAAACAAAATAGACAATTGTAAGTTTAGAGCAATAACATTAACATGAAAAGCAGCTCAGCACATTAAGTCTTTTGATAAATAAATAAGAAATATTTGGGATCAAATTAAGATCTCTCTGACTTGATTGCATATTTTAGTAGCTCTCCAAATCTGAGCACAGTTCGCGACTCTTCTGACTCTCCACATGTGAGATCACTGGGGTCTTTTCTGAGGCAGGAGACGTGAGCTCAAGTCTCCACTTCATCTCACTGTCATCTAAAATATTAAAAAGATCTCATTTATGATTTTTCCTTGTACATGAAGCTGCCAGAAGAGCGGAAACCATGAGAAAGAGAGATTAGAGAAACTGTGAGGGTTAGACAGACGGATAGATGAATTGACTCACATATAAATGAATGAACGGCGGAATGACAAGGAATGAAACACTGGCAGACCGATGAAACACAAGAAATCCTGTAATGAGATACAAAAAAAAAAAAAAAAAACAGCAACGTAATTCAAATCCCTGACAATTTTTCTTAAGTGAATGCAAAGAAAATCCTTGGAAGAAAATGAAGATACCCTCATAAAAGATGCATTTGCACCATGAAATATTACAAAAGGTCAGAGTTGTGATGCAGTTTGTCCTCCAGACATCAGATAAGAGGAGTGACCATGCTAAATACATTTTTTAGGGCACTACTGATAACATTTGTGGCAAAATGTGGAATATCGATTTTTTTCCCTAAGTTTAATAAAATGAAATAAAATAAAATAAAATAAAATTACTACATCACAACAGTCTCATGTTAAAATAATGTTGTGGCTTTATGCTTCCAATGTAAGTGTAACTACAATGTTTGCTTACTGTAATTAAAATGAGGGGTAAACTGAAACTGAATTCTGCATTCATCTACACTATGTCACAAATCGGGACATAGCATATTTCTGGACAGGATTCTTCTTCAGTTCTTTGGTCTGAGAATAGATCATCCATTGAGGACTGATGATGTTTGTGGATAAATTTTAGTCTAATTCGATGCGGTATGATATATCAGCAGCATTTGGGCCGCATTTCAACAAGGAATGAACTATTTCAGCAGGACTTTGAGATCGGCCACCAAGACTGATTTATTTCAAAAGCGTGTCCCTGATTTACTGCAGGTGAGCAGATGACAATGTTGTTGTTGTTGATTTTTCATTCTAGAAAACAAAATGTGTCAGTGAAAGGTTTGTGTCATGCTTTTTTGACACCTGTGTGAGCAGATGGAGATAAGCACACCTGCATAAAGCAAGCTGGAATGCTTAGAAACCTGAGGTTGTAAGTTTCGTCTCTCAAGATGGCACCCTGCAGTTCACAGAGTGAGGCGACAACAAAACTAACACCGCAGTGGCTTTTGACTGAAGGCAAGCTCTGACACATTGTGTCTCACACTTCTCACCACCACAACAACTTTAAAAAGTTAGAAAACAACTAAGCTATCAAGAAGAAAAATAACACAAGTCCAAGCCCAACCTAAAAGAGGCCACAGGTTCATTTAGTGAAAGAAAGAAAGAAAGAAAGAAAGAAAGAAATACATAAAGAAAAAAATAAATAATATATATTTATACAAGTATGTATGTATGTATGTATATATATATATATATATATATATATATATATATATATATATATATATATATATATATATATATGTATGTATATATATATAATTTTTTTTTCTACAAGGCCAAAGTTGCCGATATCTAAACTCGAACTCTACACAGTCTCTATGGCTTCTTAATGATATAAAACAGTTAACTGAATTACGGCGGAACTCAATACTGCTGTACTACAGCACCAAGATGACAACACTATGGATTCTTCATATATTCAGGCATTGGATTGTGTTTGCCGTGAGATATGATGGAACATCTCAGAAAAACTGAAAAACAGATTGATTTCTTTTTGTTTTGTTTTTTTGGACTACAACATATTTCTCCACTAGTATAAAATGAAATTGGCATTTCTGTTTAAGCTTCAGCGATTGATTTTTCACCCGCTGGGTAGCTTGTAATAAGACATGAAAGAGAAAATCTTTCAGCTTTTAAGAGAAAAAATACACAGCTGAAGTATCCACTTCATTTATTTATTTATTTATTTATTTTTTGCACTTTAACTAAATCAACTTTAAGGTCAGAGGGACTGTCAATACTTTCAAGAGTGCTGATTTCTTCAAGAAGTTGTGTCATCTATTAATATTTAACATGAAATGGCATTGACAACTCATTTTTACATCTAGATTGAGGCGTAATTCCCACAGAAACAAGACATTAGAAGTGTCATCTTAAACAACATATACAGTAGGCCTGCTCCTTCTGAAATAGCAGCAGACCAGAAGCTTTGAGAAGACTGAAGGATGTGGAGGCTGAAGATCAAGATTACCATTCACAGCATCTTGATATATCCTGACGTAAATAATTCAAAAAAATTTTGGAAGAATGCATAATAGCTAAGGAAAAGTTATTCACCATCACATTTCATGTAGCTTAATCACATACAGTATTTTCTACAGTAGCCTAAAGCCTAATACATTTTAGTACAACAGATTACAAACATGTAGGAGAAACTTTAAAAAACATGCACTATTGAATTTTGCACACTAAGTGCAAAGAAAACAGGGTTGATTTTGATTTCATGTTGATTATTTGTATTTTTATAAAGCTTAAATACTTTACTTATTAATTCATTGACACGGTTAAATGTAATTTATAGCAAATCTCATAAATCTTTTTAATAATTTTTAATAAAATAACTTCAGTTATCTTTTTAGTCAAATTGCCAATAGTAAATATTCTCTATAGTTTATTAGCTATTGTTTGTTAACATTAATTATTTGTTTGGCTTTGGTAAAATGCATAATTTCATTTTATTTCATTTAGAACTTCATTTAATCCTCTTTTTACTGTCTCTGATTAAATTTCATTCAAGTTCTTTAGAATGCATTCATAATTTTGATTGCATGTTGACTGACATTTTACTTTACTTTGCTAACTTAATTTTCAAAGAATACATAACACACACTAAAGCCATGTGACATTGCAACTGAAAGCGGCGAGTCATTAGTTAAAGGCGAGGAATTTAAGACATTTGCAGTGCGGGGACAGAAGCAGCTGACTACAGAAAACAGCTTTTATTCAAGGCGAGCAAACAGCACAATAAAATCATTTAAAATGATTCACCACAAAGAGTCATGTGAGTTAACCGTTACATCTCAGACAAGATAGAGCTCCTATACCGCAAGACAAATGAGCGGCTGCATTTCCTACAAAATTGGCTACACTGGATGTGTTCTTAGAGCAACCATTTATATCTTTCCCGTGACATGTCACCATGTTGCTTAGCCAGTATTTGAGTCATTATGCACAGAGGCCTCATTTTTCTTGGTCTGTGTGTCTTACAGCTCTGGGCGAGTTAGTACCATGGGACAACAATCCCAAAGAGCCCACCTTGCCCCTCTTTCACCTTGACTTCAGCCAAAATCTTTAAAGCGTACAAAAGCACTAAAGGTGAGCCGCAAGCAAGCTCAAAGAAAAGCCGTCGGTCGCGAGTTAATGGGATGTATTTACACACGGTCAGCGTGCAAGACAAAAGCCACGCTTCGGCTCGATACGTGTTGGGAGGCAAAGCCGGGACAAAGCAACATTATCTGCAACAATCGTGTTTGTGGATGAAAGTATTCAGACTATTACATGCTTGATCTGATCTGAACTGAAATGAATGAATAACACGGTAGGTAATCATTGACAAAAGCCATTTATTGTCCAACTAATTGTCTTAGAGGTGGTTACAATCCACACGAAGGCACCGGCGTGGAATACAAATAAAGTGGGAACGCATTCAGAGGACACGTGCAGGAGAAACAAAGCAGAGCCGGAGAGATGCTATTTCTGTGAATTACAGCTACAGGAGGAAGGTGTTGTGTTTTCTGAAAACCTGCTAAGACGTTTCTCTGAAGGTGTTACCTGTGTGTTTCATGAACCAGAACGACAATGACTAGAACACGTTTACAAAACAGTGTAACAGTTAAATTATGAGGTGACATCTCATTTATGAGGTAGACTGCTCGCTAGGGATGCACAGATATTTAAATTATGGCTGATACCAAAGCCAAAGCCAATAATTATTTTAAAATAATAGTAATAAATAATATTACAGTATATTTACTATAGGTAATTTCACTGAAAGTAAAGTTCTGTCTAATTTTATTTGATAAATAAAATAAAATAAAATAAAATAAAATAAAATAAAATAAAATAAAATAAAATAATAAAACATTAATAACTACATTAATCTTATTTTACTTCCCTAAAAAAAAACATGCACAATATATCAGTACCATAATGGATCTCTTTTTTATTTGTATTATTGTTTTTATTATTATTATTATTATTATTATTATTATTATTATTATTATTATTATTATTATTATTGTTGTTGTTGTTGTTGTTGTTGTTGTTGTTGTTGTTGTTGTTATTTGTTTGTTTGTTTGACTGTATCGGTTGATACTGGATTTATTGGATTTTTTTTTTTTTTTTTTTGCATGATTATTTCCTCTAATTTTACATACAGACTACATATGCCATCATCTAACGGTCATTAATGTTAATCTTTAAAAACACAAACAATTCAATAATATGTTTAATGTAGCAAATCTCACAATATACATTTTTCATATTGTAAATAATATTACTGCAATGTCTTAAAATGACTATTTTAGTTTTTAGTGTTATATTAATTTTTATTATTATTTTATTTATTTTTATTTATTTTATTTTTTATATAAATAAAAGGATATAGAACTTTACTTTCAGTCAGATTATCAATAGTTAATTTTCTACACTGTTTATTAGCGATAACATTAAAATAAATATTAGCTTTGGTATCAGCAAGAATTTTTAATGTGTATTCCTATCATCAACAACACATACAGTATCAAATCAGCAATGAAGTACCATTATAAATTGTGAAAACATGCTTTAAATTTTTTATTTATTTATTTTTCTCGAACTGGTCCAGCTAATTAACATGCATACTAGATTATCAAAAACTGATTGGTTCTTTTAACTCACAGACGGGACTTTTCCTGCAGCTGCCATATGAAACAGTCTGACCAGAATGCATTCATAATTATGCCTCCTACCTTTTGGAACATCCTTCACCTCAGAAAAGCACCTTATGAGATGCCTTAAAATGCTCACTACTCTAGGATTTAGCAGAGTCTACAATTTGTGACAGAAGTGTTATTGTCTTCTCGGTGTCGTGTTTTCTCCTCTTCCTGTCCAACTTTCTCCAGAGTTCGCAAAAATACCTGTCTGTCATCGATTTACCAAACAAGCCCCTCATTACAGCTGGGTCAAGTGTTTACTTCTGTCCCTCGACAACTGGAAGAAAGACAGGGACCTCTCGTTGGAGAGGTGGACCATCTCGCTTTCCTCCATAAATCTCATTATGAGGTGTATGACCCTGGGTGTCAACGTCGCCTCCCTCAACAGGAAGAATCCACAAGGAAGAATCACCTAAGTACATCAACTTCCTGTCAGCATTCTTTTCCATTAGCTAAAGCGCTCATTTGACTTCAGCCCTCATGCGAATGGCAGGAATTATTCAGGAGGTATGGGACAAGCTGTCGGAATGTCAGAAGTGAACGTCCTGCTAACGCTAGCCTGGCAGCAATCACTCATCCTGATAAAAGGTCAAAGAATATGCCAGCGCAAACACGCTTTTAATAAGCAAGATGGATGCCACATCGGTCACATCAAGCTCTGTTCTTCTTCAGAATCAATAGCCAGATTTACGCTGCGCAGTGAGAATGAATCAGGTACCAAGGTAATTATAGTTTAACATTTTCTGATTCATTTTTATCTTGACACAATTGATTTCAGTTTTGTTTCTGTAATTGCTTTGATGTTTAACCAGTAAACACCCCTTTGTTTTTATACATATTAATATCAGTTTTCACTAAAGCTGTAAATGCCATGCTATTAATCACTGTGGTGCTGTTAGAAAGTCATGCTAACTAAGAAAATAAGTCCATTTCACACTTAAGAGCCCTCCAATGAGAGCTGAGAATGGGTAAAACATCAGCTATAATACCAGTGGCATATATATTTAAAAAAAATAAATAAATAAATAAATGGATTTCTTCAAAATACGCAGCTACTTTTGAATTGTCGCCAATAAAAAAAAAAAAAAAAAAAAAAAAAATGTGGTTTGCTGCCAGATGGTGTAACTACCAGTAAGAGCTGATGGGTCATGCTAACCAGCCAAACCATGACCTGCTGGCACAACTAACAGAAAACATTGGCGTCTAGGGGGCCATTACAGCATCTAAAAAAAAAAAACATACACAGATTCACACTTATACTCTTGGGGGCACACACACTTATAAAAACCACTTTATATATACTATCTACATTTCATGTATTTATATAAAATATTTTCAACATTAAAAATACATAAAAAACACACAAACAGAAAAACATACCTTATTCAGAAAAGCCGCCTCTACTCAGAATTGCGTAGATGGCCATTGTCTTTCTTTCACTATCTCTTCTCTACTGATAGTTTTTCAGTCAAATCGTTCTCTATGTGCAGTAAGGAAAGATTTGTGAATCTGTTCTGTGCCACTGAAGATCGGAGCCAGATTCTCCTAATAATTGAGAAACTTTCTGATGCAGCTGAACCAATGGGCAGCATAAGTGCAAACTGCACTAGTCTGAAAAAGTTTGGATATTTGTCCTTCCGTAGCCTACTTCATCTTTAAGTTTCTCAAGAGTTATCGGCGATGTGATCGCACATTACACAAGATCCACTTCAGCTGTCACAAGCTGAGGGTGAATCTTCTACTGCATCACACGCCACACTCAAGGCCATCGCTTGAAATCGCCTGTCCGGTTCAGCCAGAAATGACTAAGTGAACCAGATTTTTTTAGCAGGTTTATAAACAAAACAACAAATATTTGTTAACTTGCTAAAGCGGGAATATAATGAAAAGAGAGTTCTCTCATGTCCTCTCAAGTTGAGAATCATTTGCAACTTGCAAAGATATGGGGCTTAAATAATAATTTAGCCCCAAAATGTACTTATTCTAACCACTAAAACAATAAGATAATACAAATAAAATGAGAAAATGTGAATTCTTTCATTTTTATATTTTATTCATAGCTCAGACAAAGACATTATTGGCTCTCGTCTAAAAATACAAAAAAGGTTTGCACTCTAAAAACTATTTCAAATATCAATATTTTCAAATGTATTCAAATTATTTATTCAAAAAAAAAAACTTTTTTAGAGTGCATGCTAAATTACTAAATCCACTACTTAATATTGTAGAAACTTAATTTTCTGTAAAGTTGTTTTGCAACGATTTGTATCGTTAAAAACTCTACACAAATAAACTTGAATTGAATCGAACTGAATTGAAAATGAGAGAAAACATCTCTGCAATGTCACTGTAATTTCTTCATCTTCAGCAGTTCAGTCCTCTTGTGGCCACTCGTCTCTAAACACACGTTTGAGGATTTTTCTCTAAGAGCTCTTTTGGAGTTGATAAGTATAAAGCTTCTGAGGAGGGCTGGGCCCTCAATGTCCCTACAAAATAACTGCTGCTCATGAGGGCACCACCTAAAAGCATCCAAAAAGATCTGCTGTACTTGGCATTAATATGCAGGGCTTTTTTGGTCAGCTGTTATTCTCCCAGGATCAAACGTCCTCTGTCGGAAAGCTGCGCAGCCTCTCCCGCTCTAATCTAAAGACATCAACTTAAGTGCCACAAATGAGATCATAACAGATGAAATATTAATATTTAGAAACCTTGTAACAATGTGTCCCAGATCATCCTGGAAGCCTTTGATATTATCCACACTCAGAGCCTTTAAACATCTCCCCTGATCATACGGCTGAAAGCTTGGGGTCGTTAAGGGAGAAACCTCCGTCTGTACGATCGTCCCATTTACCTGATTGAAATCAGATGAGGCCCACAATAGATCATGGCAATACAAAGAAGAAGAAAAAAACAGAGAATCCTTCATGAGAGGCATTCTGTGATGGCTAGCATGTAACTCCGACGGGGAGTCAATGAAGAGCGGTTTTGTTCATCTGTCCGATTGAATCACAGGGCGACTGGTCTGTTTCTGAACAGAGGATCTGCTTTTGAAGTCATTGAAGGTCAAATGAATCATGGTTCATTACTCAAAAAGAAATATTTAATCTGGTAAAATGAAATCCTAACCTGGTTTAGGGATTAAATACATTAGTCTAAATCAGAAAGCAAAGAATGTAATATGATTTGTTGGCCCTCGTTCTTAGGTAAAACAAACTGAAACAAAACAGGATGAATTAAATCCATTATGCATCTAAGACAAAGGGCCAAAATAGGCCACAATGCATTAAAACCATCATGTACGTGCAATATTGTAGGTTTTCCTTCCTTATTAGGAAAGGAGGACAGATTTGCATTTTAAAACCCTTAGTGTGGATATTACTTTCCACCTCATGCGTTCGTTACACAAATCATCGTTCATTTCTGCACTCAACTCTGTCTTTAATTTAACCCCTGCTGGGAAATCACGTCAAGAATAAGTGATAGCTTAAAAATAATGCCTCATTATAACAAAGAAAAAAACCTTGACTTCAATTCTTTTATTTATTTATTTATTTATTTATTTACCACGCTGTGAAGAAATCGGATTCGGTCTAAGAACTGATTATTTATTTATTTATTTATTTATTTACCACGCTGTGAAGAAATCGGATTCGGTCTTTGAAGTACTGAAGAGCACAAAACTTTCATGTTGAGCTGGGAAACCTAATTACTACGGTGGAGAGTGGGTAGATATCTTAGATATCCGTGCATTAGTTCTGTTCTCAAACTAAGTGAGCTGCCTAGCTGTCTACTACCTTGCATAGGCAGCTGTCTTCTAAGGGTCCTAAGCAAAGGGGGGAAAAAATCATAAATGACTGATATGAAACTCTCTACATAGAAAACATTTATAAATGCTCACGTGAAGCAGACGGAAAACACTATTGATAAATGTGTATGTATATATATATATATTTTATAATACCCTTAAAAAATTGTGATCAGTAATTAAAATAAAAATAAAATAATAATAATATTTTTATATTTAGCAAAGATACATTTATTTTTTTGATCATTTGAACATGCTTTGCATCACTGAAATAAATCATGTTTATACTATATCAAAACAAAAACTAGTTATTTCAAATGGCAATAATATTTGTCAGTATCACTGTTTTTACTGTATTTTTGTATTTTTGATTAAATAAATGCATCTTTGGTGAGCAAAGGAGTCTTTTCAAAACAATTAAATAAAACTCTTAACTTTTGAAGAGCATTCAGTATTTTATATAGAACATATATTTTGCTTAAAATGCATACAGTTAATGTATATTTAAAGTTATTCTTTATACTAGCCCAGCATCTTGGATGATTATTTCAGTTTGCTGTAATGCACTCTTAGATAGCCTTTTCACAAGACAAGGCTTACAAGAATGTTTTGGAAGAGCGTTGTGAGAACATCCTGATGTCTAGGCAGCACACTAGGTTTTGAAAAGAGCTGTTGTTTTGCAAAAATCATCTGAGACATGCACAAGCTGACAAAGTGTGCATTCATAATCACTTTTCCCATGAAATACATTAATCTTACAGCCATAATGTATGTCTTTCCGACACGAGCAACAGTGATAGCTTTGCTAAAAGTTTAGTCTCTAATTATTTTTCATTGTGTGTAAAATTAGGATATTGGATACGACAGAAGAAGGAGATAATATGAAATATTCTGCATCAGTTTTCAATGGAGCCCCAGACATATGTTACATTCTGCTTCCGCTCTCTTATCTGCATAACGCCTGTCAAAATGAGGGTCTTCAGAACAAGAGGAGTACCAGGCATCCAAAGACAGAAAGAAAACCCAATCAAGCTTATTTTTTTACAAGCAATTAACACAGAACAATTCCAACTGGAGAGGCTTTCTCAGCTCTGAGGCCTATCATGAATGCAGAAGCACTTCAGCTCTGGACTGGCGGCTTCAGAAGACAAAAACAAAGTTTCAATAAACAGCTAAAACAGATTCTGAGAATGAAAAGGACAGGTGGAACTGTGGAAATAATGGCCAAACACATCAGCTCAATTTTGATCCTTTATGCAAACACAGATGCACACCAATGTCCACATACACATGGAAATGAATCAGCAATCGTAACACTTTGCTAAGTCACTAATCAGGATTCCTGAGCATGTGGATTTGTGTTAAAGGGTCTGATTAGGGCAGATTTCTGTAGAAAACAGTTCTTAGGACAGTTTTCAAATACAGGGGATTAATCGGATGTGATTAGTAAGACAGTTATCCGTGGCTAAACTCCAAATATCTAGTTCAAGGAGAACAGTCTTCATTTTCCAGACCAATAAAACCTCACAAAACCAGCCCAGGCTGCTCCAAATTTAAAGACAGGCATAAAAAATAATATTTTTGATTTGCTGACTACTATGATTTCATGCATTGTGATTCTAAATTCTAATTTATTATTATTATTTTTATTATTATTATATACACACACACTCATTTTCAAAAATATGTTAAAATTTAAAATAGTATTTTTAAGATATTTTAACTTTTTTAAATCTAAAATTGTACAAGACATAAAAATAATTATAAATTTAATCCTAATTTGACTGATTGTAGTAGTAAAAACAAAAATGTGTGCATCTTTTAAACTTATTTTCAAAAATACTGTCAAAGAAATACAAATAACTATAATTTATCAATTTGCATATAATTTTTCTTTTCTTTTTTCTCTAATTTGACTGTATTTTGGGGTGAAATATGACCTATAGTCATGTTTTTTAGATATTGCTTTGTGTATATAGCTTTGTGTATCCAAGTGAGTGTGTGTGTGTTTGAAGTTTTAAGTGCACTAGATGGATTATATCCTTCTATTATCCATTTCCTCTCCTGCTGGCTCTACTACTTCCTGCCTCTCTTGTGGTTGTTATTGTATTTCCAGCGTGTCTGGAGGAAAACTGAGGGAGAGCGAATTGTAAGACGAAGCGTGAGTGAGCGGGAGAGCCGAGAGAAAGCCTGGCGTTTTGGAAGGCCGGAGAGACAGATGAAAGCAGGACGGATGTTTTCATTTGTAAGAGAGCAAGACTCTTGATTGTTTGACGGCGCGTGCATATGTGTGGCAGATTAAATCCTTATCTAATCACGATACAATCAGGTCAGACAGATCATCACAGGAAGTTCAAGGTTAGACGGGCATCGCTCTTTACTCAGAGGAGGGGATTCCATTAAGGCTCTGTTTCCTCATACTTCACAGGGCTGCCAGGACTTCATAGAGGGCATTCCCAAATGGAGCAAAGGAAAACCAAATTTGCATATCTCAACAATAACCTGCTGTCATTGTTTTGAGTAAACCAAAACAACAGCTTTCTGTATGGCAGTCACATTGTCATGGAAATTGGCTACTGTAAAAAAGATGCACAAAATCTAAATGCTCGTTTTCTTTAAGAAAGATTGTTTTCGGTCTTAAATTAGATTCCATATTCACTTCTGCATGGCCATTTAACAATAAAAGCATGAGGAGGATTGCATAACCAGGCAAATATTATGAAATCAAAATCTAATAGTTTTACGGCCTTTAGTCCATGTCTGTTTGCCAGTGCACCTCTAAAAAGCACACCAAATTATCTTCTTATGGGCAAAAATAAAATCAGAGACACTTATCTGGCAAAACAGACCAAAAAATAAAAAATGTTGTTACCACCCACCTCAAGCAATAGCAAGCAGTATTATTATTGTCACCCAAAACCTTTAACAATTTTTATAATAAAAATTACTAGAAAAGTACATAAATGATTATATAATAACACTGATAGCAAGTAAAAATCAATGCTTTGTGTCTGTGCACTTAGCTCTGCTAACATTTACTTATTTAATTTGCCAAAAAAATCAACTTGCTTCTAAAAACTGTATTTCTAGTATTCATGTATGGCAAGTTGGCTATGGAAAGACTATAATGTCAAATAAATTCAAGCTTATTCTGTTTCAAGAGGAAATACATCACCATGAAAGAAAACTGTGCATGTCAAAGCATCTCATTGGATGTTTAAGTTAAGCATCATTTAATATTACAGTATGTTATATGATTTGAGTTCTACAAATTCAAACAAATTACTCTTTGCACTATTGCATGGCGCTAGCAATGTCATGGGTTTGAATGCCAGCGAATGAATGTGCTGATGAAATCAGAAGCATGAACGCAATATAATTCGCCATGTATAAACTGCATCTGCCAAAGGCATAAATGTGAACCTCTTCAAAAATAGAATCTACTCAACTTTCATTGATGCCAACAGTTTGTCTGAAAACATAAAAGAAAGGAGGATGCAGGGAAGAAAATAGAGGTATAAATTCCAGTCCTACTGTTTGGAGATTATAGAGACATGACGATGTGATTGCATCTCCGCTGCTCTTGTGTCAGTTTGTTCTTCTTGCACACACACTTATACGCTTCTCGTTAATTCCGCCTCATTTAGAGTCAGATGTTGCGAGAAATGCCATAATTGAAAAAAGACAGCAGCATAAAAGCTTGAAGGCATAAAAAAGTTAAAACAACATGTAAGTGGGTGTTTATTGAGCTAGAAGTTTTCAGAGAACTAATAAAACATGTATGTGCATGTGCTTTCTTCGCTGTTTCTACATATAAATGAGGTTTCTGATTCATTCATGCTGCTAAAAGAGTTCCAAAAGCGTCCTGAAATGAACACAACCAAGTTTAAGTTGTATTTCGGATCAATACTATTCACTGCAAGCAACTTCCAGCATGCAATACTGCCACAGAGCAGTGCAAGCTGCCGTTTAATTGTGGCTGTGGAGACCGTCTCCATCTTTTCTCATCTCCTTCTCTCCGAGAACGACGTCTAGCTCGGGGTTTCCGACATTGATTTGGCCGCTTTAATTATTAACAAAACACACAGCGGTTCTGATTGTTTCAGCTGGAGATCATAACAAAATAAATAGAAAACAGAGAGTGATCTTCTTCTTCACCACCTACATAGAATCCCCTAGCCTTGAGGAGCGAGAAAGGAAAGAGAAGGAAAAAAGAGAAATTGGAAATAAATAAAATCCCAGATGGATAGTTCTTCAAATGGAAAATCAACTTCAAAGTCTTATTTCATCTGAACAGCCTTGTATGCCTGGGCCAAGATGCAAGCCGCACACAGTAACCCCTCAGGTACCTGTGCTAGTGTCAATACACAGATAACAACGGCTAATGAGGGCAGGGTCTTCAGAGGTTGACCACCCGAGACCCTCTCTCTTGTACGGTTTCTTGCCGTCGAGTACATATATTCTGCTTCTTCTGTTCTCTTGCCACTATTTATTTATTTAAAGAGCACCCTGCACCTTGACTAATCTCCTCGCCCTTAATATTTGGCTCTGATTAGAGCGAGAACTTCTGCAATAGAGCAGGCCCTGCTGCGGACGTTTTTAGTCACGCCAGGCAGGATTATAGCTCATTACGTACGGCGGAGGGTTCAGACGCGCCATACCGCCGACCACAATACACTTAATGGACAATAATGGCAGCTGGCCGGTTAGCAATTATTCTTTTTTGACTCACTTATTAGATACGAACAAATCCCATGATGCCGCAGATTGTAAACAGCATCTCATTTTCTCAGTTCTACTTCGACACTGGCATATTATGTCAGAAAAAGAAACAAATAAAGAGCTAGTTGTGGCCTCGTTAGACTTGCTAATGAGGACCCCAGTCGCGAGTTCTGTCGAGAGTCTTAAAGGGGACATGACGCAGGAAATACGTTTTCCTTGATCGCTTTATGGAAGCATACTGTAGCTTTCAAAATGCTGTCCCCCTTGTTTAAAAACAAATGAAGCTGCAAAAATGGGCCAGAATCATCTGTTATCAGCTCATTAACATATCACAGTCCACATTTTCATATTAAAGGATGAATGATAGTTCAAACTACACTGACACGTGGAGGTTAGTTCATAAGTGTGGTCATTTACATAAAACTCTTAAAGATACAGTAGCTAAACAGAATGTTTAGGTAATTCTTAGGGTCAGGGAGAGGACAATGAACAGAAAATAGTCAGAAAAATAAATTGGTGCAAATGTTGTGAGTATGCTAGTCCAGTTAATTGAGAAAAAAAAATGTTTTTCTGTAAAACATTGGAAAGCTTAATATTTATTGTAAATAGCGCTATGAATTGAGGTTTATACTACTGGTCATAAGTATGGTGTCAGATTATTATTATTATTATTTTTTCCCTTTAAAAATCTCTCTTATGCTCACCACAAAAGACTGTATTCATTTGACAAAAAATAAAAATAAAAAATAAAAAAAAAAACCTGTGAGATTTAATATAACTGTATTCTATTTTAAAATATATTCTAAAATGTTATTTATTAAATTTTCAGCAGCCGTTCATCCAGCGCTCAGAAATTTTAAAATAAAATTTTTGATATTATATTATTAATATTATTTTGAAAACCATGTTGTTGTTGTTGCTTTCAGATAAATAGAAAGTTTAAAAGAACAGCATTTATTTGAAATAGAAACTTTTTGTAATATAATAAATATATTTACTACTTTTGGTCAATTTACGGCATGCTTGCTTAATAAACGTTAAAAACATACTGTCCACAAAGTTTTGAACGGATGAATGGTTTTGTATATAAAACATCACTCAGTCACAAACATCACTAACATCAAATCAGTTCACACAAAAGCCAATATTTTCTGGAAAATATGGAATAATTTGTTTTGGCTTCAGTACAGTAACAATATAAAAACCAGTTATATAGTTTTGCATAATACTATGCATTTTTCTTAGGTGGTCATCATATTTGGGGACCTTGGAATTAAAAAGTTTGAAAATCTCTGCACTAGACTATTAATGTTATGGCTATGTTAAAGCTTCTGCTTTACCAAGCGACGATATGCTTATGTAAAGTGTAGTCAAGCGTGCTGTGAATTTAAAGACTGAGAAATGAAAGAAAAAGACCAAGAGTGTGTGAAAGAGAGAGCAAAGACAGTGTGTAACCTCTTGATTCCATGCTGTGTGCACATACTTAGAACTGTCACACAATGTTTGGCTAGCTTTATATGGTCACGCTTTGCTATGCTAATTTGACACAGATGGAAGTGTTTGTGTGAACTGGCTTCTGATGTTACATGTAGATGAAACAGTTGTGACAGAAACGCAAACAGCGTTAGACCGAGCCAATGGGAGCGGACGCACGCGCAGCTGCGCTGAATTCTGAATCGAAGCAAATTCTCCCATGACTTCTTTAAGATTCCTGCTGAGACAATGAGGTTCAATGAGAGGGCACTTAGTGTCAGATCCATTCCAACATAGTGTATTTGTATCTAAAATTCATAAACGAGCACATCTTTCATATGCCTCTGCTCTTTATGAGTAATTAACTAAATGTAATGACACCACTAACTACAATGTTTAATAGGACAGCTGTTTTCAAAATAGTGTCAATTTTCCACAAAGCAATTTTTTTCCCTCAACAAGCAGCAGTAAAGACACGAGTAAACACAACACTGGTGTTTATTTCCATCCCAATGTATTGTACATACAGGCTTAGTGGGTGTTCACACAGGATGTTTAAAAAAAAAGCTTGACAAAAATGCAATGAGATGGAGCAGGACGTATGCTTCACATTTTTATCCTGTTCAGACATCCTAAAAAATATGACACTCACAACGTGAAGCTGAAAATCAGCAAGATGTGATGCAACTACTAAATATATCTTTCTGGCATATACAGTACACTACTGTTCAAAAGTTTGTGTTGGTATGACGTTTTAATGTTATATTAATATTATTATTATTATTGTATGAAATATAAAAAAAAAGTTTAATAAAATTAAAACATAACATTTATTTCTGTGAGGGCAAGGCTGAATTCAGAATTGTCAGCGTCTTCAGTGTCCCATGATCCTTCAGAAATCATTCTAATATGCTGATTTGCTGCTCAAGAAACATTTATTATTATTATCAATGCTGAAAACAGTTGTGCTGCTTAATATTTTTGTGGAAACCATAATACTGGTTTTGTTTTGTTTTGTTTTGTTTTGTTTTGTTTTGTTTTGTTTTGTTTTGTTTTGTTTTGTTTTGGTCGGGACATTTAGATTAATAGAAAATTATATTTGAAGCTGATTGTTTTTTTGTTTTTGTTTTTTTTTTACACTATAATTGTCTTTACTGTCAGTTTTGATCAATTTAATGCATTTTTGATAAAGAAAAATATGAATGCCTTTTAAAAAAATTGTACTGATCCCAAACTTCTGAATGGTAGTGTACACTATATAGATAAAAATTTATAATTATACACATCTGCACCAATATTCACTCATTTTCTCACCGTTTCCCTCTCTTAAGACTGTTTCATGTTTGCAAATCAATTCACTGATGAAAATCAATCCAAAATCTGATTCAAGTAAGAGACATTATAGTATGCCAAAATGTCTTTGTGCTACATATTATGTTTTTTTAATGTAGCTAAATAAAACTTTAGTTGAAAATTACTGTTATTACTTTTTTTATCCAATTATTTACATTTTTAACATCATTTAGCAGACACTCTTTATGACAGTGATTTATAAGTCAGCCTGTTATTAAAAATTGTTAGCTAAATGATGAACAAATAATTTGTTACATAATTAAAGAGATAATGCTTACTTAAATAGCTTCAGTAAAGCTACTTTTTGTATTTAACATGTTGTAGAGTAAGTAACTACTTTCTTGAAAGAGCAGCTTTAACCCCCACCACAGTCTATCACAGAAAACACTCATTAGAGAAAAGCAAGACAAAGAGAGATGGACAGCAATGAAGATCTGAATCATAAAAACTAGGTGTTTTAAAGATGGGAGTCCATTAGGTGACTTTCAGCACTAATCCTATCCAGATGTAGAATATATTTAACCTGCGTAGACTAATTGCCAAGTTGAGTCAGTAGGTAGATCATAGCCTACAGCAGTCCTGGTCCAGTCCTTTCAATATGATAGGAGCAGGAGAAACCTCTGCTGTCAGCACTGCCCTGCAAATCTGCCTCCATGCCAATTAGTCCAGTCTAGAACTTCCAGATTTCATCCCTGTGGACGCATATTAGAGAGGGGCGATCACGCTGTCCCTTCAAAGATGAAAACGTCTCTGGATGACAGGTGAGGTTGATATCATGACAGGAGGTTTCATTTACAGTAAACCATAATAAGCTCATAGGAAATTCTAATAGGCAGCATTTTGGAGAAAATCTGGCAATTGCATGATGAGCCAATCCCAATGTACTGAAACATACTATGCAGATACATTTTTTTCATCAGAAGATCATCAAGCAACAATATATAGTTTAAAGATATTCAGCGTACTTTCAGCCTGTGTCTCCTCAACAGCTGTTTACTTTTAGGTCACCACACAGATTATAATGATATTAGTAAGGATGCTTTCTCATACATGAAACGAGAGATTAAACACTCCAGATTTATAATACTGAGACAGACATGCAAGAGGTTTAAAGGAGCACAATATGTTTTAAATGCATCCATCTCATTTTAAGGCCCTCTCAGTATAATGAAAGGGTCAGGACCTCTAATCCACAATATCTAATTCTGCATAAAAACAATCTGGTTTAAAACAATATCATATGTCTGTGTTCATGTGTATGTGTGTCTCTGTGTGAGTGGCCTTCACAAATACCAAAGTCCAGTTCACAACCTCAAAAAATAAATAAATAAATAAATAAATAAAAGTAAATCAGTCCAAAAACAGGGGCCCTTTCTTTATGAGAAAGAAAAAAGAAGAGAGAGAAAAAAAGTGGGTTCACTTTTGGTTCGCTTCTTTGTCTACATGTGATTGTGGTGGGATGAAAGAAATAAGCTTGCCCTTATGTTAGCAGGGGTTTTTGATGTTAGCAGAAAATATATCGAACAGCTCCTCTTTCGTTCTTTATTACATGCATGAGAAAAAAAGAGTGCCGCCCACCCACAAAGCCTACTTCCCTGAGATAGTTTGATAAAAGTCAATTTGGAAAGCAGTGTCCCAAATCTCAAAGGCCAAAACTGTGTATGTGTGCAGGAAAGGAAAGACAGAGCAAGGGAGCAAAAAAAAAAAAAAAATTGGGGCATTTTGAAGGACTATCCGCCTAAACCACTTTATATATATGGGCCATCCTGGCATGAAAGCAGCAGATCTTTGAGGTTAAGGGGTATTGACAGGCCGGCCTTGTATAAAGGCCAAATGTGAATCCTTTACGTCTGTGGCCTGTTTTAAGCACTGTAATCCTCCATCAAAGTCGCAGAGGTGTTCTCTTTATTTAAAATAGTGGCAATATGTCAGAAAATACTGGTGAAAACCACAAAGTGATTAGTCACTGTTAACTCTCTCATTGATAAGAGATCATCAGCATCAACTGGGCGATACGGGCCCTGATGAGAGCAGCACCACAGCCAACCATCTCAGATCGATTGGATTCGTTAAAGCAATAACGCTGACTGATGCTAGATAGTCATCAGTCATAGGCAGAGATAAGTGCCTTGTGTCTGTTCAGTTATTTACTTATTTCTCCAGCATTTCTCCCATAAAAAACTAATAGCAGCCACTTCTTAAATAGGTCCTGAATGCATGTTATAAAGGGGAAAAAACATGTCATCATAATCATTTGTCTTCATAATCAAAATGTAATAAATTGCTACGCATCTGAAATAATTTCATTTTTGACTGACATCAAGCACTTTTATAGTTTTAGTATATAGAAACCACTTGATCCAGTCAATTCCTGATGTATAAAATCAAATCTCAACGTACAATTCTTTTTTTGTGGTGTGAGTTTGGAACACAACTATTTTTTGTCCATTTGCAGACAAGTGTTGTTGAATCGTGCTTGAAAACATTTTTGCAGTTCTTTTTGTGGCCACTAGAGGCACACAACGAACTTCACGAACACACACACACATATACACACCACAACAACAAACGATGATGAATTTTTTTCCAGGATGTGTGTTTAGGTGCCTAATGCCAATTTATTAGATTAATAATCGAGTCAGATAACAAATGGCGCCTCTTTTTTTAGATATATGGAACTGTGCCATTAGGACAGATGCCGTGCAGACTGCAGAGACCAAAGAAACAGGATTGCCTGAAGTAGAACAAACTTACTTCCCTTTGGGAAAGGCTAATTATTTCGATAATTACTATCTGAACTCTTCATCTGCATAAAACTGACAGCCAGACACCACAGCTGGTCCATCAGGCCTTTAATACACAATCATCTAAATCACACATGAATACAAACCCGTACTGCTCACAAAGGGTTAAACCCTTAATCAACTTTTGTAAATATGCAGACAAACTGACTGCCACTAAGGGGGCAACTGTGAAAGTAGTAGACAGTTCTAGTAGTAGCTTTACAAACATTCTTCACAGGCACGCAAATGCTTGGTCAATGCATTGCAAGTGTTTGGACATATTTCTGAACACACCACAAGAGAATGAACTTGTGCTTGACTGTAGCCAGCGCTAAATTTACTGAAAACTTCACCAAAGCAATAGCTTGGCTAATTTTACTCGCAAATGAGTTGACAGTGTGAAACCGTAAGTGCTATACATGGAGTGACACCAAAAAACTTCAAAAGTGTCAAAGTATCGGCGAGTCTGTCTTTTATTAGCTTCTGTGTAGCGCTCATGGTTCTGCCAACATCCATTCAGCGAAACTCCATTCAACAACTCGTTCTACCCACATATGTCTCCTCATCCCTGTAAAAATAGACTGCAGGTGATGTGCAGAAGCGTGACGTGACATCTGCTGAAAGACTGAGGTACACCAATGTGAAGAGCTGACAGGTTTGTGTAAACGATGCATTATGACATCATCAAAGACCAGGGAACATGCAACACATGACAATCAAATGTACAAAATGGGAAAAACATCTGCTGCTGGAACAACTAGGCAACCAAGACTGTCAAGATATGGCATACCTTGTCCTTCACATCCACCAAACTGGGGCAGAAAATGACATTTCTTCTACATGTACTTATCAACTTGACAATGATTCTTAAAGTATACGGCCCTTTCAGTCAGTCACATTTTCTGTAATACAAGTTTTATTATCTGAAAATAAAAAAAGAAGCACAAATAAAATAGGTTGTCCTTGGACTGGGGACATAAAAGTTGGATGGCCAGATGTTTTTTGTTTGTTTGTTTGTTTGTTTGTTTTTTTGTTTTTATGCTGCTGAACTATAAGGACTCTGATGAATGAAGTGAGTAAGACATTTTGAAGCACTACAAGGGTACAAACACTGGACCCTGCCTTCTTCACTAATGCAGGAGCTCTTATCAGACAAAAGCATTTAAAGAGTGGCAATGCTGCAATGCTGACTGCTACTTTCAGGGAAAAGTTTCAAACCATCAATCTTGACCAAATAAAAGAGTGCTGTCACCAGCAGACGCCTCTAGGAGTGACCACTTATCTCAAGTCACCAGCTCTGCTCTTAATAATACAGAGAGAGCGAGCAAGTCAAAGAGAGAGAGATGGAAAGAGAACACAAGTGGAGAAAGTAAGAGCGAAAGAAACAATGAAACCATAAGCGAAAGAGGGAGACGATAAGAAAATGGCCTAAATCAAGGCTGGAGGCTATACAACAAACAACTGCAACAACTTAATAATGACAAAATTTGATTTCAAACAAGATTCTACCACAACACAAAAGGGGATTAGT
Organism: Cyprinus carpio; assembly: GCF_018340385.1. NCBI lineage: Eukaryota > Metazoa > Chordata > Actinopteri > Cypriniformes > Cyprinidae > Cyprinus > Cyprinus carpio. The sequence goes on along the minus strand of NC_056602.1, from coordinate 4,715,875 downwards.
TCCAACATGATGCTCTGTGACTTACCATTTTACTGAAAGCAGGCAAAGTTTTTTACTCGTTGTTTTAAAAATTATAAGACTTTTGTTCTGCTGTTTAAAGGCCTAGACACCGAAAGTCGACTGTGGTGCCATTTCACATCATTTGCACCTGGGACAAAAATTTGTGCATCAAAATATCACAAAAAACTATAGCCAACTCTCCGTACCAGCAGGTGGCAGTAGTCTGCATTCACCATTCAAAAAAAAAAAAAAAAGGAAACTGGAAGAGCTAGGACTATGAATATACAATGAGAAGAGCATTCTTGTTCGTGCACCTTTTCAATTGTACTGTTTACTTGCTTTTATCACTTAAGTTATTTTCATGCACTGGTTCGCTGAACAACCAATCAGAGTGGTCACTCACTGACAGGCTCATATTTGACATGCTCAATTGGCCGAAAAGCCATGACAGTGATCAGACTACTGGCAATGGTGTGGAACAAACAGCAAAAACTAGGCCAACAGACGCTCAACGACAGTTTGACATTGTTAGCTTGGTGTTTATGGGCCTTATCGCAAAATTCATGCTGCTCTATTCCAAAAACAGGCTTCCATTGGAATGACATGGAGATGTTTAAATGATAATTCAAGTCCTAGCTTTGGGTGAATTATTCCTTTAACATCCATGCATGGATAAGGATTTGTCTGGAGCTTCTAGCACTCAATCCGAGTCAATGCAGACAACCCCACTAATGCAAAGGTAGAGTTCCTCGCCCCAGGAGTATCCCTACTCTTTACTTAAGAAAGGGATCCATTTCCTATCCCATATATCAGAACAGAAATGGGAGCTCTATACACATGCATAATTCATGAGGTCTCTCTTTCTTTACAAAAGTCTTACAGTAAATACACCTTCACTATGAAGAGAGTATTGACCAACTTTCTAAAACGCTTAGACACAGTCTTTCTACACAAAGTATGGCATTAAGGCTTCAGAGCACATCCAGCCTTTAAGAGCCACTTTAGAGAGGAAAACATCTGAAGCAGGGCCATAACATCATCGTTATGGACATTGAAGAGGACCTTGGAAGTTTAATCAATGTCCAGTTTGTAAAGCTTTACATTTGCTCCCTCAGTCCTGCTTACATCCTCAATTTAAAATAAATAAATGCTCTCTGTAACTTTTGAGGTTTTTCAGGTTCTCATTACTGAACAACCAAGCAGGATCCAAAGAGTCGACGTACCTCATATCATCTAATGAGTGAGACTCTAACGGCGTCAAGAGCGCTCACTCTCGATAATCAGCACCTACCATAGGCCCAGTCATCACTCAGTTCGGTCAGTGCGGCAGAGCTAAGCTCATTTCCCTCTCACCGGAATGAATAAATTGGCCCTAGTCTGTCTTCAAACCACCTTGTCCCGACAGAAAGTCAATAAATCAATAATGCGTGCAAATACACGAAAAAGCAATTCAAAGTCGACATTTTTCCTTCTCAAGCATGTCCCTACAAGCTCAGAAATGTTTCTCTTCCCTGCTGACAGGTCTCCTCAGACATAGCCTAGCTCCACTTCATGAATATTCCAGGACATGACGGAGGAAAACAGCAGTTATGACAGTCACATAACCCTGGAATGACTTCATAATCAATCCCATGATTCCTCTCTGCCTGCGAACTATGAGTACATGCACCTGGGGCTCGTCAGGGCAGATACCCAATGACAAGTCTTTGCAAAAGCAAAGCTATGACTCTATCCGATCTGTCCATCACTAGTGAAGATATACATGAACTAGCCATAATGACAGGCTGGCTTATTTTGAAGATGGTGTAAGTCATGAAGGACCATTTACTGACATGCTCTGAAGTGTACTGTTGACTTTCTGTGCTTGACTTCTTCCCTTCCATCCGCGGTCCTGAGGTGAGAACACAACAAATGATTGCAGAGCAATAAAGAGGGATGAACTCCATAATGAACTCAATTGGTTTTGTGTTAATTACGGCTCATTTCAATAACTAATATCGGTCATAATATTGTTCTAAAGGCTTGGGGGAGCAATGAGTGGCAGTTGGCGAGATGCACAACATATTAGCAGAGCTGCAGTTGGAACTGAAGGATCACCTCCGATCAGTAAAACTGGTTGCTTCGTGCACTTATCCCCAAACTAATGCATTCTAACGGATTGTGTGCAGCATCTTGGGTGTAATTGACCTGAGGTTAATCACACTGCTGACCTTTCAGAGACAACAGAGGAGGGTACAAGATATACTGCACATTCACTCTGACCTCCAGACAACAAGCAATATGTTCTCCAAAAACAACCTTTTTTCATAATACAGCTCTAATTCCATTAGCAATCCCATTAGCAATTCAACAGAATATGATTCCAGGTTTACAAAGCCATTTATCAAACCGGCATGTAAAGGACAAAATACATTTGGTGCATGAAGAAAATTAACAAACCATGTCTGGGTGCATATGTGCATGTAACCAAGAGAACTTCAAGAACAAAAGAGAGGCCACCAGACCTTAATTCTCCCGAGGGAAGATGATGACAGTCCTTGTAGAACAATGCTGACCAACTACAGGTTTCCTAACTTTCTTTGCCACCTGCTGGACCTCTGTGCTGCTTCAACTTGCTTTAAAAGATCAGCTATTGTTCTAGTCCCCAGGGGCCGTAAGAAACTTTAATGACTTCGAACTCATGACCAATTGAGCAACTTGTTTTGACCTACTTTGTAACAAGTCCCTGCTGGACCCCAAGAAGTTCTACGACTTGGAAAGGATAGTTCACAACAGGGGTCAAATGGAGCTTTACTTCTTGTCACAACAACCTGCCCATCTGAAATCCTACAGCAAGATTTATACTTAAACGACTACCTTGAAAGGAAGGTAAACACAAAACTAGGTCCAATGTTGTGGTCTAGATCTAAACTAAAACTGAGTCTGCTCTCACTTCACCAATAACAATCTGTAGTAGCCTATTCCTATGTCCTGAAAGCCATCAGACAAGACCTCTAACACTCCAGCCATCAACCATTAGAAACACTGATCCTCCTCAAGACCAGACTTTTCCTAAAGCAGTAGGTCCTTATTATCAGATCAACAACATCTCTGACATATAGACAGTACTGTACTCTAGACACAGAAACAGAACTGGTGATTTCCAGGATGTTACATCTACTGTCATTCATTTACATTTAAGTAACCTTGAACATAATAATTACTTTAATTATATTTTAATTTCAATCCATTTTGATGCTGAATTTTAGTTACAAGATAAGTATCTGTGTGTTTAACTCTGTATGCGAGAGCAGTGAGTGTGAATGAACAGTACACCCCAGGGTGATATGGGAAAGTGACCATTCACACTCCACTGATGAGGACCAGTCCCATTGGAAAACCACTGTAATTGGCTGCACACTGAGCTACTCTTATGCATGGTGACATCTGGAAGCACGCAGGTAATTTCTATCATCTCGTCAACTGCCCGGTAGAATACCCCAACCACAGACAGAGTGGATCCATATTCCCTGCAGACATGCTGGAAGTTAGAAGCAGTGACATGGGGAAAAAGGATAGATGCAGAGCAAAAATAGGGTGAGATGTTGATCAGGAATGCAGTACAGCCCATACATGCTCTTAGAATGGAGCTGAAGGGGTGTTGATGACTATAAAGTGGGCATGTCAAAAGTCGTAAGGTCTCTGTGGTAGAAACAAGCCCTATTTTTTTGTCTTACAGACATGGTTTATTTCTGAATTTCCTTTGTTGCCTTCTCCACTGCAAATATTCTACTTCTCCATTCACCACCCTCTTATTTTGTGTCTGTCTCCGTCACACCCACATAGAACTTGTGGACTCTAGTGAACAGATTTAAGCACCTACATATGCACACACACATATAGAGCCCAAGTAAAGTCTTTAGCACTCTGAAAGGTGTTGTGGATGATTTACGTGTTTGATTTCACTCACTGCATTTGAGCACACATTCTTCTGATGAAAGTATTAAATTGGCTACGACAAAAGATAACAGTCGGTGAGGAGCGGACAAAGTCAAAGTCAAGAAAGCATGCACAAGGAGCGAGGCATTCACCTTTATCAAACCGCATTATAAATAGCATTAGCTCTTATAAACTTTTTCAAATGACAAGCATCGACTGAAGAGCGCTGTTAAGATTAGCTCCTGAAAAGACTTCGAACTCGTATATGCATTTCTTTCTGCACAAAGCTCTAGAAAAAAAAGAAAAACCAAAAAACAAGCATCATTAGGTCCAGTGGCAAGAAAAGCTTCATGTAAACTGTCCCAATCCCCAGAAGACAAAAATCCCTGCACATACTCAGGTAATGAGAGCAATGGGAGGGAGGTATGTGTGTTTATGTAAAATTAGCTGAGTTATAATGATGTAGCTGTGAAGGGACCATCGTTAGAGAGGCCACTAAAGAAACCAATAAGCAGAGAAGACATACAAACAAGTAGGTGAATAGTGTATCTGTGCCGCTCTCTAATGGGGTTTCAACAGCAGCCATCTCAACAATCTGAACAAGAGATACTCACTAGAGGAGTGCAGGGCGTCCAGTACTCTGGGTTCAGCTCGGCTCGGGAGCGAAGGTCCAGATAGTCAGGGTTCAGTTCGGTGCGGGCACGAGGAAGCGTTCCCTTAAAAGCCAAGAAAAGGCAGAGTTACAAATCCACCCAGTAAGTAACTTTTTTCAAAGATGAGAAATGAGTGATGGAATCACAAAGTGTGGGGAGTGATGGGAACCAGAGAAAGTAGAGGAAGAATTCTCTATTTCTCAAAGAAGAATAAATGGGAGAAACAGGATAATACTGGTTATACGTATGGATACTGGATATGACAGTTTTATATTTTTATATTTAGATTCAATTACCTCTCAATCTTTAAAAAAACTAATAATTTATTAACATTGTTAAAATCAAATTTTCAGAACATATTAAAATCAATATGCACACTGTACATTAATTCTTTTTTTTTTTTTTTCAAAATTCAGTCATTTGTGGGTTATCAGTCAATAAATAAATTATATTACAAATTATTTATAAAATATTTATAATATCGATATTCAATATTATGACCAATGTTGGGGAAAAAAAAAAAAATATTTTTTTTGGAATAAGGTCTAAAATTATTTTAAATAAGTCTGTGCAAGCTGATTCTATCTAACATGTTCACCATCATGGATCAGCTTGGACTATTAAATGATCTGTTCAGACCAGCCATTATGTTGCAAAACCACTAGCTTAAAGAGGTCCTATTATGCTCTTTTACAAGGCCTTGATTTTGTTTTGGGGGTGCACTAGAACAGGCTCTCATACTAGGTTGTTCGAAAAACACATTATTTTTCACATATTTTAAATTATTACATCAGCTCTCTCCCCAGTCTGACATGAAGGGCTGGAATAGTTCCTGTATCAAATGAAGGCCCGCCTTCTGAAATACGAAATGTGCTGTGATTGGTTAGCTGGGCCAGTGTGTGTTGTGATTGGCAGCACTCGGTGCCTGGTAGGGAAATGTCATACCATAACCACCTGTGAGCTTCAGTGTAAATATTGTGTCAAAATCAAATCAATCTGAGCGTGATTTAAACCCGGATGATTGTAACCACTCTAAGTTTGTTTGCCTTTGGAAAGCTAGCGTGTCTCTGACATAGTGATATAACACTCGTTGCTTTCTCTTATGCAGCTCAACCAGGTCTTGTCTCATTCGTCGATCTTTGTGATATCACAATTCTCGGAAAAGTCATTTGTTGTAGTTTTTGAAAAGTGATTTCAGTTAAATAAAATATTTCCTTTTGAATTGGACTTTGAGCATTGTAACTTTGCAGATCTTTTTTTATGCTCAAACAGCAACATTACAGACTAACTAAAGCTGAAAAAGTGAAAAAGCATAATAGCACCCCTTTAAACAAGATTTTCCAGTCTGGTGTTTCCAGCCTCGTGTTTGATAGACACAACCTGCTTTTTTTCTGTAGAATGCGCATGAAGCTTGCTATTTCAAGTCTAAATCTTGCAATTCAGGCCACACCAATTTCCTGTTTCAACAGGTATTACAAATGCTGTGCTTCCTATTACATGAGGCCTTTAATGGAACTCAACAAGACACTTCCAAAACCAGGAGAATGAATGGCATTCTGTCACTTTTCATAAACTCAACAGAAAAAACACGGTTTCTGAGAATTTCCAACCTTCAGCAGCATCCTTAATATTTTACACACGAGCATAAAATTAGGGGCCTCTCAATTTCCAAACACTCAAAAGGTGACAAATTACACAGCGCTTTTAGGCTGAGGCAGAACTGAAGATGTTTTCTTCTTCACGCTTTGTGTCCAAAATGATACAGACTGATTATATCTCCTTTGAAAATGAAATTGCCTTTATAAGCATACGGCATTTGTGTTTGACAAACCTCCGCTGTGAATCTCAGCGAAATATCCTGCTTTCAAATCAGTCTGCCCTTTGTTAGGTAATCTGCTTTTTTCTCGCACGCACGCGCTGTCTTTTCTCTTCTGTGTTGTTTTACATGCAATAGAAAGACGCATATGAAACAAAAACATATGAGTGGTGACATTTCAAATTATATTAGAGTGATACTCAAGCAGGGAAAGCAATCAAAAACGCTTTGGTGGAGGCAAGGCAACCTCATTGAAATTCACAAACAAAGTGAGAGAAGCTAAAACATATTGCTTATCATACAGCCATGAATTAAAACCTAAATGCTGACCTGAAAGAAAACAAACAAACAAAACAACTAAAGGCTTTCGAATATATATAAACATGCACAGCGAACAAGGCAAGACGAGAAATTACGAAATGTGTGCTAAGCATCGAATGAGATTCAAGGTCACACAAAAAGCGTGAAGTAGTCTAGGCAACCCGAAAGCTACTGTGCTTAAATGCCTTCTGGAGATGCTATGAATACTAAAGAAATGGTTTATTTGCTTCGGAAAGAGCCGTTTTTCATTTTCCAACAAAATCCAGTAAATTGCGGCTATGTGAACACTGTATGATGTATACCGTAATTATCTGTTGATTTACAAAATGACCGCCCAGTAATGAGGCAGGGCCGACGAGAGGCCCGGGCATACATCACTGTCTCTAACCCCAGAACACCTTCGAGAGCGCACCCTCGCCCTCTTACACGTGTTATTTATCTCTACTCCATCTCTGCGCGCTTCGCCTCATGAAATCTGAAGTTATGTTTGCAGTGCCAAGACATTTCCTTAACCACTATGTCTATTTACTTATTTGTCTGGAGCTCGGTGCCGCCCACACTCTGTGTTTTAATTAATGTCACGTTGACCTGGACAACATGCTTTGGCAGTTGGCAAAGTCGTTTAATGCCAGCGTGATTCTCTACTCTATCTATTAGTGAGAGAGCATGAAGGAAAGCACATTCTAGAGCGCTGGCGTATGGTTTGTACTCTTTAATTGTATTATTATTTTTTTATTTTTTTTTACTGTAATCTTTCTCTGGCACGTACAGAACGTGTTTGGTGTGTGTAGTCATGAGAACAAGCCTTCTGTGTGCATTCGAGAGCTTTCTCACAGCAAGATGTGTGATCAAAGCCAGAGGAAGCCTGCTTCCGTTCTGTAAAAGTACGAGCTGTCTGTCATCTGTCCTTCATTCCCTCAAACAAAGCATGTTCTGCTGAACTGAACATATTCTGAGCTTTAAGAAAGTCGAAAGCAGAGCCTCTGTACTTCCTGTTTAATGCAATATATTTGCTGCAAATCACAAAAATGTACTCTGGAAGGTTCCATCTCCATGTTTCTGCTAGTCACGCTTTTCCTTTGGTTCTAATAGTTGACATGTAACAGATTTGGGTCATGCATTTTGGTGTTTAGCTGGGTTGGGGGAAATTCCGAATTTAATAACTGACTGCCTTTCGAATTGGAATAACAGGACAAATTTATTTAATTAGAAATGAATAAAAAAACAAAGGTAATGCATTGGTGGGGATTATTGTTTTTCCACCATGGAACACAAAAATTAATTCATTAAATCGGATTAAATATACATTCGAATATACCATTCAAAATGTGGGATTTGGTAAGATTTTTACATTTTAAATTATTTTGCAAGTAAAAGTCTCTTAGCTCTCTTAGCTATTTTAAAAAAAAAAAAAAAAAAAAAACAGTAAAAACAATATTATAATAAATTGCAATAAACATATTATTGTATTATAACTCTTTTCTATTTGAATATATTTTAAAATGTAATTTATTCCTGTGATGTAATGCTGAATTTTCAGCAGCATTACTCCAGTCTTCAGTGTCACATGATCCTTCAGAAATCATTCTAATTTGCTGATTTGCTGCTTAAGAAACAGTTCTCATTACTATCATTATTTATTTAACTAATTAATATTATTATTATTACTATTAATAATTAATAAAACAAATTTATTTATTTATTTATTATTATTTTTAAACCATTATATATGTTTGTATTTTCATTTTCATTTTCGATTATTTTTTTTTTTTTTTTTTTTTTTTTTTTGCTACAGATTTTACATTGTTACAAAAACTTCATTTTGGTCAATTTAATGCATCCTTGCTGAATAAAAATATTAATTTCTTAAAAATAATAATAATAATAATAATAATAATAATAATAAAAACCTACCTAAAATACCACAAAATAAAAGTCTAGTTCTTTTCTTTTCCCTCTAACGCACTTGAGAATCATGATGGCCCCAATAGTCATATTATGATTAACAACATGATGCATATGAGAGTTGAATGCACTTTTTTTTACACGACTCTGTAGTGTCATTCAACCTAATGACTGCCATATCCCACCCACCATGATTTATTAAAGCAATAGAGCCCATATTCAAATGACGGCGGCACAGCTAAGACACGCTGACATTATAATTTGCCATATATCACACAAGTGCATGAATATCATTACCAATTTATGAATGTGATTAAGGGGGTGAATATTACTCTGGATTAAGCAGCCTGGCACTCTTCAAGAGTAAATAAGTGTGTGTGTGTGTGTGTGTGTGTGTGTGTGTGTGTGTGTGTGTGTGTGTGTGTGTGTGTGTGTATGATAGACAGGTGATGCTGACGTCACTTTTCCATTTACTCTTGTTATCTAGATTATCTATCATCATTTATTTAGAGAGCTTTTATACAGAAGACCATGTTGGCAGGAAAGAGGTCAAACGCTCCTATACACATACGCACAAACATCAAATGCTTCATAAAGACACCACAACCAGATGGATGATATAAATCAAGGGCTTTTAAAGATATAATGTGCCTGAAGGGATGCTATGGGACTGTACGACAACCCTCTGTCAATCACATGAGCTTTGGTTCAAACGATAATGCCCACAACACATCTATTGATCTCATGATGTATCTTTCTTTAGGGGCCTGTTAATTTCACACAAAATAAACCATATCCCACCGATTATTAAGATAATGAGAGAGTTTTTGCTACTAGGTGTTAATTTATAGTCTGTGCATGTCCTGTTATTGGTGGTCTTTTTGTGCATCTTTATTGGACAAAATTTATTTATAATTATTTTTTTGAGATTATAATGGAAGCCTGTTTCTGGCATGAAAATAAATAAATAAATAAATACATTTGTACTTTTTCTCTCACAATTCAGACTTTTTACTCAAAGTTTGTTTTGTTTTGTTTTGTTTTGTTTTGTTTTGTTTTATTTTTTGTTTTGTTTTGTTGTTTTGTTTTGGCCTTTCATGTTCAAAGTCACACCGGAGAGTACATACATCAATACATGCGTACGTTTTATAAATCATGCTTCAGTTTCCTACTCCTCATCTTTTCCTCAATTTAAAATTGAGGGCTGTAATTTCATTACACATTCATCAAGAAATTTGCCCTCTATTTTCTTCAAAGCTAAACGTACTCACCAAAAGTAATAGCTCATAATGAGAATGTCAAGTACTGACCGCAGCTTTTTAAACTAAAGTATCACTTGCCATTTTTTTTTTAACAAACGTTCTTTTGATTCTTCCTAATTAGGTTTCTTCCTGCCGAAGTGATGCCTGCGGACAAAGCGTCTCAAAATGGAGGGTGGTCCCAGCACTAAAGTTGTTACGTGGGTGACTTCTGTACAGTTCCACTTCACGAGACCCAGCTGAGATGTGCACCTGTGTGAAGGAGCGCGAGTGCCTCATCTCAAGGCCTCTTCATTAAAGCGTCCAAAGCATTCAGCCTAATTAATCTTTTCAGTGCACTTCACTTCTCTCCAGATAAGCCCTTTCTGTTTGTTTCCCCGCATGATAATCAGGCAAATTTCCAGTTACAGTGGCAACATGTGCCTCTTACCGAGCCCCCATGGGTCACTTAGTGAAACTGCAGATGCCTGCAGAAAAAACAAGATATAACTAAACACATTTTATTAAGGCTGAAGCTGAGGGCAAAGAGCTCCTGGAGGATACAACGTAAATAAATACACATCGTCATCCTCCACACCGACTGTTTACCAACCGCGTTACCTTCAGAGAAATCTCATCATCACTGAGAGCCGCCATGCATCACGGGGGGCCGTTTGATAATTACTAAATGGATCCTTCACAGCTGACTCCAGCCACGGTGTATGAGGCACGTGTTACCGGTCTGATAAATGTCCGCAGGTCTCCTTCTGTTACAGCTGCATTAATAGTTAACAGCTCAGTAAAAATCAATCAGTACATTATCTAGCCTGCCTCCTGAGATCGGCTCAGTATGTTTAATATATTTGCCACCATATTTAATATATTGCATTCATAATCAGCTCTTTCCTTATAGTCTCTTCACTATGGCTGAGTTACTGGTGCACCAGTGCTGCAAATGAGCTCATAAAAGAGGAGAGGGAGCCATGAAGCACATATTCTCTGTCGTTCTGTATTTATCTCTGTCCTTCAGTCTTTCTAGTACAGATCGGCACTGTTGCTGTGAACTGACGCAGGTAATGTACAGTACACACTGCCGACAAATACAGTAGTCACTCCTCTTCTGAGTGCTTAACATAATTTTTGCACACATACAGTTTGGTTATTTATGAGCGTGAAAACCAAGTCCTACAACAATGTATGTATGTATAATATTTTTTTTAAAACCATACCAGTGCAGTGATGCAAAATGTGTGTATATATATATATATATATATATATATATATATATATATATATATATATATATATGTGTATGTATGTATGTATAATATTTTTTTTAAAACCATACCAGTGCAGTGATGCAAAATTAAACAAAATGAATAAAGATTAAATTATATATATATATATATATATATATATATATATATATATATATATATATATATATATATATATATATATATATATATATACTTTTTTTTTATTTTTTTTGCACTATTGGTAATACTAATACGTTTCTTTTTTTATATGTTGTATAGATAAATTGTAATTATTACTGGAAAATAATCTTCAAATTATAATTAATAATATTATATGATAATATTATATTTTAGAATATTATAACATTTTAAGAAATTAATGTTTAATAATGATGCATTAAATTGATAAAAAAGTGACAGTAAAGACATTTATAAAATATCTGCAAATATATGGGATTATATGTTGTTATTTTGTACTTTCTATTTATTACAATTTCCACAAATATTTCAAGCACCATTGATAATAATAATAATAAATAAATCAAAATGTGTCAGTATGTTAGAATGATTTCTGAAAGATTATATGACACTGAAGACTGGAGTAACAATGCAGAAAATTCAGCTTTGATCACAGAAATAAATGTAATTTTACAATATATTTAACAGAAAACAGTTCTTTTAAATTCTAATAATATTTCACAATATTACTGTTTTGACTGTGTTTTCAATCAAATAAATGCAGTCTTAGTGAGCATAAGAGAAAAATAGCAAACAGCAAATGAATGTTGCCTTCCATGTTTTTTTGTTTACAGCCACAAGATGCCAACAAGTTGCTATAGTCAACCGAGTCCTATATTCTGTACATATACTGCATATAATGGGTTAACGTCATGTTTAAAATGCAGCTGACAGCCTCAAAACACTCCAGTGTGCATGTGGCTGTAGTGAAGAGGGAAGAGAAGAAAGTGAGCACAAAAGAGCATTAGCATTTGATTGAACACTGGCAACAATCAGTCTCTTCAGCAAATTTCAGATTTGTGTTTACCGTGCTGCCGCTTAGCCCATTTTCACGGTGGGCTCAAAACTCCAACTTATCGACGTTCCATTTAAGTTGACAATGGCTGGGGAGAGCCTCTCGCTAAGACGACAGCAAAAAAACAGCTTGAACGCTGGGGCCACCACTAAAAATATCACCCAATTATCCTCAGCGCTCTCATATCATTCAGGAACTAAAGAGGATTGCTTTTCGCAGGGGCCTTTCACTTTGTTCTTGAAGAACAAAAGCCTATCAAACTACCAACCCCTCAAATAACCATATGCACCCAGCACACATTCAAAGAGACGGTTCTTTCTCATGCAAAACTCTCCGTCCACACTGACACAAATATATTTCTGAAGACTGTTTGAAATGATAATTAATTTGCACCTTATAGAAAACCAAAGCCTACACTCCAGGGAGGAAAAAAAAAAAACTAGATAGACAAGGGGAGCAAAAAAAAAAAAAGTTTCATTGCCGCTATGAGCTGGTTTACTTGAAAAGAAAGAAACGTAACTCTCACTGGGGGTGTCTGAGGTTATAAAAGGTCACACCGGCGACACCAGACAACAGTGGAACACAGAATCTGTTCTATTATGCCGTCTGGTGACAGAGAATATTCCAAATCGATCTTATTCTATCGTCCCGCCATCTACTCTGCCCTTCGGCTAGATGACACGTAATACTCTCCCTGAGGAATCCAAGACCTGAACGCAAAGAGGAGGAATGTTCAATCATTTAAGCAGTCGAGACGGGGGGATAGTAGATGGCAGGGAGGTCTGCTGTTGTGCTGCTCATTCACAACAGACGAAGCCTTTATCGATTTCTACTGCAGACCTCGTTCTCATCATTAGAGAACATTACTGAACTAAAGAGGACCCCTGACCGCGCTATTGGTTAATGACTACTTAAAACACAGTAGATGGTCGAAGGAAAGTGGTGCGATCATTGAGTGGAAAAAAAGTGTCAAGAAAATGTCCAGGTCATATTTTTCAGGAAAGAAATACAGTAGTATATATTCCATTAAGATATTTTGCTTAAAAACTAATTCTTACCATACAAAAATAATAGTCATCCAATTGTTCCATAGTACTCCCATAATTAAATTTAATTGATTACATTAAATATAATTTATTCTGACTTACTTTATCAGACATTAAAGATTGATGGTATTACAATAACAGGAATTGTCATTAAGAACTAATGAGAACTAAAACAAACAAACAAAACACTTGAATTACAGTAAAGAAAAAATGGGTGGGGGGGAGTATTGTAATGAAAACAATTCAATGTAAACAAAAATGGAGAAAAATAGGCTTCATTTTTCTTAAGCAAAATATAATTTATTATTTTTCTTTTGATTTTGGGTTAAAATGACAAACAGTACATTAAGTGCATTAATATTATGACAAAATAGGCGTAAAAATACTCCATAGTCAGTGGGAGTATTTATAATATAATATAATATAATATAATATAATATAATATAATATAATATAATATAATATATTAATTTATCCTGATTTAATTTTAAAAATTTACTTTAATGTGTGTGTGTGTGTGTGTGTGTGTGTGTGTGTGTGTGTGTGTGTGTGTGTGTGTGTGTGTGTGTGTGTGTGTGTGTGTGTGTGTGTGTGTGTGTGTGACCCTGGACCAAACCAGTCTTAAGTGCATTTTTTTCTAAATTGAGATTTATACATCATCTGAAAGCTGAATAAATAATCTTTCCATTGATATATGACAATATTAGACAATATTTGGCCGAGATACAACTATTTGAAAATCTGGAATCTGAGGGTGCAAAAAAACATCAAAATACTGAGAAAATCACCTTTAAAGTTTTCCAAATGAAGATCTTAGCAATGCATATTAATAATCAAAAATTAAGTTTTACAGTAGGAAATTTACAAAATATCTTCATGGAACATGATCTTTACTTAATATACTAATGATTTTTGGCATAAAAGAAAAATACAATGTTTTTTTGGTTATTGATAAATATATATGTATATATATTCATATATATATATATATATATATATATATATAGAATTTTCACTAAGAATGAGAGCTAAAAAGTAGTATTTTATTTAATTTGAAAATCATGTGTTGAATCAAGTGTTGAAAATCATGAAAATAATGTCACAATTTAGACAAATGGTCTAAAAGGCTTCATTTTCATTAAGCAAACATTTTTATTTTGATTATTATTAACAAATGTTTATTTCTTTTGAATTTTGGGTTAAATTGACCTTGAAATGTGTTTTTATGAGATTCACATAATTCCTCCATTCAGTTAAATACCACGGTCTAAGATAGTACAAAAGATAAATATGCTCTGTTACAAAACAGAAACATGTTCTATTTGTACACAAATATAGCCTAATCTTTATGTCATGTGCAAAATTACACTATTTACCGTACAGTATCTGACAGGTTATGAGTAATATACTGCATGACTAAACAAATATAACAGGTTATTTGAAGTTATTTGTTCGAGTCTTACTCTATTCTTTCTGTTCATGAACACAGACTCCACAGCAATGCCACACAATATGATGCTAAATATATAAAATCAATTTCACCTTACATTCCCTTCCTCTGTCTGTTTGCCTCATTCTCTCTCTCTTTCTTGTGTTTTAAGGAGACGTGAGACATAGTACACTCTTGTTTAGAATTATGTGAGAAGTCTCAGTAAACTGGCTTTGGAAAACCTGCTCTAAAGGATCTGTCACAAAATATTAGCTTTGTCTTCATCCCTGGAGAGACGCATGGTTTTCCATTCACCGCTGCTCTCTGGTTTTAAACACTGTAAGAACTGCCAATTTCTTTGCTCAAACCTCTGTTCTGAACTGTTGGAAACAAGCAGTCTGTGTGAACCTGGATGTTCATATCGATCTTATATGTCCTCATTCATATTTCAGGCTCTAAACCACACAAGAGTGTTAGGTTCAGACATGCAATGCTGTGAAACCTTCATCTTGCCTGACCATTAGGCCTGAAACAGAAAACAAAGCATGCATTGCATTCCAAAAAGTGTCTGAATGTAATTCACAATGCAATGCATATAGATTGCATTCTTAGCATAGCCACGCTATAGCAGACTATCCATTAAACTGTGTTCTTCCACAGCCTGTTTATCCTTCCAGGTCAACTACTAACAGAATTTTGCTAAACTGCTTGGTTAAATGTCAATATGTTTATATTGAGTTGAGCTGAATAACAAGACATCCAGTTTAATAATATACCTGAAGGTAACTCTGTTTGTTACCGCCAACGCAAGGGCATGTGTTAAGTGTGTTCAACAGGGTCACACACTTGCAATACGCTAGTCGAGCATTCACAAACACTACCTATTTGTGTTCTTCATTTTCAACTCTTTAATCATGATAGAAGATCAATTGAGGAGTAGGGATGGCCGGAGGTAATAATTTATGTTTTGGTATAAGAAGCATATATGTATGCCAAAAGAAAAAGTGGCGTTAAAAATACAAACTGAAGCCACTTGTAATGCTCAACATGAACCTACTTTATCTCAAATAAGAACACACATCACAGTAATGATATTACTTCTTAAATATGTATTAATATTACTGAAGAGTAATATCATTCAATAATATTAATTTGCCTTTTGTAATAATTCTTTTAGCAGCCAGGAAAATGTGTTTAAAGCGTAAGTCTAGATTGTACCATTTAAATGTAAATTATTTGAAATTGATCAATTTATTTCACTAACATACATTATGTTAGTAAAATGAACAATGCTCAGTATTTCAACGAAATAATATTCATCACCTATTTTAAAAATTCAGTTTTACATTTCAGTCATGCAATATTTATGTCATATGAAATCACACAACTGGCGCCAATCTCACAGCCATAGTAAAATCCTTTACTGAAGACACCAGCATCTGTGTTAGCATGTTAGTCGTCCATGTTAACCTTTATCCAAACCAGAGACAAGATTAAGTTATATTAAAAAGATATTAAAATGAATAAAAATACTGAACATCCAGATGATACGATCACAACCATTTAGACAGAACTTTACTGAGCTTATGCAGAAAAAAGTGTTCATTCATTATTGCTTACTTCGGAACTGAATATATAAAATTGCTTATGTTGGAAATATTCTTTTTTAAACCATGAAGGCAAGCCAATGGCTATCACATAAGCAATGTGCAAACTTTGCGCAAGAGTTATGCCAGTGAACGTCTTAGGGCCTGTTCACATGAATGCGGGTATTTTAAAAACTGCAGCTTTTTGTATGCGGTTTGGCCGTTGGTCCACACGCAAATGCAGCACCAGGTCACTGAAACCGAACATTTTGGAGAACTCTGTTTGCAGTGTTATCGTGTAGACAGCGAAACCGGAGATTTTGACTTGTGATGTCGGATCATGCGCGGCCAACACGGCTTTACGGTTGAGATTATATCGCCACCTGTTGGCTTGGCATGCTCTAGACAGTGCTTCATAGCATGCTTTGGCGTTTTCATGTGGATGGAGATTTTTTTTAAACGGAAGAAGGAAAAACTCTGTTTATAAAAATACCCGTGTATTTGTGGACATAGCCTTAATCTCAGTCAAAAAAAGTGAAAGTAAAAATGGAATGACGGAGTAATTACGGAGTTTTCGGCATCTGACACTGAATAACTGATGTTTTTGACAATATCTCTGGCTATCATCGATACAAGATCACCTTCTTTCGCAACCCAGCAAGGGGAGGTTATCGCGGGCCCAGTATGTGTATCGTTACACCCCTGCTATTCACTATTAACTAGTTGCTTATTTGCATGCACACGTGCATATTGGCTGTTTATTAGCACATATAATGCCTGACCATATTCTAGACCCCTTAACTCTATTCAATACCTAAACAGAAACCTCTCTTTGCTAATAGTGAATATTTGGTCCCTATTCTAAAGTGTTACCACAAAATTGAGTGTGTTACTTTCCCCCTTTCTATAATTGAATATTTAGCTTGCTATTTTTCAGCGTGATATTGCAAATGCGGCATACACAGTGAGAGAAGACGGTGACCCTATATGTAAATATTAGATGCTCTTTGTGCTGTAAACGCAAAATCGATTTCTGGACGGACTATCCCATGTAGACTCTGGTTACCACTCATACTTTCACCCTGATATGAGATCAGTGTCAGGCTTAAAATAGAAAGAGACTGTAGCTCATTACCTCAGAGTAGTGTGATTCACTATTTAGAGCATTATGACATGCTTCACAAGAACACATCAAATCATAAGTGGTAGAAAACAAATGCGGTGAACTTTTAATAAGGACATGCATTTGATACTGAGATTTCACCATTTCTCTCACTATCTGATGGAAAAATGGTGGATCTGAATGCGGAAAGGGCCATACTGTGCCCCCATCCAGTCCATGGCCCCGGGCCCCAAATTAAAAAGCTCTTCAAAAGCAAATTCACTCCACAATTACAGCATGTTCTATATTTCCACAAGACTAATGTCACCCAAGCTCTCACTTAAATAAATGCGTTATATAATTAACCATCAAATTAATTAACTTTACAAGTGGCACACTTCAGCAACTCTGGAGGGGGAAGAAGATTTGATTTGATGAAACTGTGTCGAGCGGCTGAGCATCGCTTCTGTCAGCGCTGACACGTGTGGGCCGCATTAACGTCCTGTGGATTTCGCTCATGCCGACACATGCAGCGGCGAGGTGATCATTAAACACATGAAGGACAGAGCTGAGAAAGAGAGACAGATACGCTTTGGGGGACAGCTCACTTTTTTCTCGAGTACTTTGATGATTCTTCAGAGAAATGAGCGAGCGAACACTTTGTCAAATGCTGCAAGGGTGGCAATTTAAGCAAGTGTCGACGTTCTCCTCCCATTGTAGCAGCCGCCTTGGTTTTCTGACTCAGGCAGGGAGCAGGATGCCGGCTAAACTGGCAACAAACATGTCGCTAGATCCCGACGACATCGGGTGCAGCTGTGGGTTAAGCAGAATGCTTTGAGATATGAATGTGCTTTTGGAAACAAAACTTTGTAAATGATGTCAAAGTAGCTAGCTGATGTTTATACTCACCCTCATCTCCTTTTAACCCACATGATTATAATCAAACTTGGCACATAGAGATATCTCGAACCACGCTTGACTTCATGCCAATCTATACTGGTTCTTGGACGTATCCGTACCAAATATGACACGTCATGTTTGAATTTGTAGAAGTGTGAATGAGATTTGAGAGCTACTGAGAAGAGTGATTTTCAGTGAAACGGCATGAGGTGAAATTTCATAAGAAAAAATTTCTGCATTTGTGTGCAATTTCTTTTCTGCAAAAGAAAAAAAAAGAATGAGAAACTTCACCTTCATACCAGTGTTTTCAGGCAATGAGTTGCAATGACAGGTTGAACACTGTTGTCTGGCCCACTCAAGACACACAATTGCAAACAAAGTGCAATTCAATTTGGTGCCACTAGTAGCCCAGAAATGTCATACCCCACCTTTAAATTTTGTCCTGTTTCTCACAAATGCCTATTAAAACAGCAGTGTGTGTGTGTGTGTGTGTGTGTGTGTGTGTGTGTGTACCTGCTATTCCGTATGTTATGGAGAATTTTTTATTTTTGTTTTATTTTTGTCTG
Organism: Cyprinus carpio; assembly: GCF_018340385.1. NCBI lineage: Eukaryota > Metazoa > Chordata > Actinopteri > Cypriniformes > Cyprinidae > Cyprinus > Cyprinus carpio. The sequence continues at coordinate 4,697,103 of NC_056602.1, read as the reverse complement.
CTCATAAATCATACAGAATAAAGCAGAACGTTTTGGTTTAGGGGTAGGTTTAGGGTAAGGGGATGGAAAATACAGTTTGTACAGTACAGTATAAAAGCCATTATGTCCATAAAATATGGAAAGCCAACATGTGAGTGTGCGAGCTGCATGAAAGAAATTAAGTTCTACAGATTTGGAACGACATAAGGGCAAGTAAGCGATAACAGCGATAACATTTTATTTTATGGTGAACTAACTCTTGAAATGACACTCAACTGATGTACAAGACACTGCACAGGGTAAATAAGTGTATTTCAAGCTCACACATGATGCTATTGTCAGCCATTAACAGTTTAATGTACCATAAACACAGGCTGTAGAAATGGCTTCCCATCCACTGTATTGCCGTTTTGCCCTTGAGCAAGTCAAGTAACCCCAAGACGCTCCGGGCCTAAATAAAGACTTCTTTAGTGGGCGACGATGCATAACAAATCTAACTGTCCTGTATTCACTGTACTGTATATAGCACATACTTGATAAGCAATTCCTGTAATTTTGTCACTGATATTCTTTGTGCTCAACAGAGGAATGAAAACGGATCTAGAGTGAAGAGTTTCACCGTGAAACCAATTATCTGTGATCAAATAAAAATAGTATTTATGGGCTTCAGCGAGAGACAGCAATACTCGACATCAAATTTGCACATTGGAGTGATGTGATTCCTCATTTTTACATAGACAACATTAACATGAACTTCAGTTTAATATTCTAAAATAACTTCCATTTTTCATTTTGCACTTGACTGATGGAGGCAAAGATGCAGCTTTGCTAAAATTCATTTGCATTGCATGTTTATAAAACGATTTTTGGTGCAAATTTGTACTCTCCTTGGCAAAACGAGAATGTTGCAATTATTAAAAGCCCTGTTCCCCAGGAGTCTGCATTTAAATCATGACACACCATTTAGCTTGTCATCTTTAGAGTCTGAAAAATACCCATCCTGTCTTCCTAATTGGCCTTTGTGTGAACGTGTTTAATGCTCAAGACTTTATGATGCAAGAGGTGCCATCAAAATACACACGGCTTTGAATATTTTCAACATTTTATTTTTCAGCAATGAAAATAATATTGCTCTCGTTTTCATCTCCACAGTGTGTGTTTGTCTCTGTGGATCATAATTGGCTCTAGTCCAGTGCCTTCATTCTTTTCACAGCCTTTGATGGACTGTAGCTTATAATGAATGACTTTTACAGTTATTAGCACTTCTCTTTGAGGAGGTCAGTGTGTGAATGTGTTTTTTGACTGAAGAGAGAGTGAACGAGAGATCAATCTGATATTCCGAGGTCACTTGGAGCAAATTCCCTAAACTAGGCCACTTTAGTGCAAAAACCTTATTCACCAACCACACGCAAAAGAGCAGTTTGACTAAGCCAGGTGTGCTGCTAATTTTTCGCTATTTTTTTTTTTTTTTTTTTGTACTAAACTAAAGGCTGTGTTTACACTTGTAGTTTAGTTCACTTGGTTATTTTGGTCCGGACAATAAAAAGGAAAAGGATACTTTTAGTCCTGGTTTGCTCAGTGTTCACATTGTCATTTTTAACACCAAACGTAAAGACACAATACTAATGGCATAAGGATACAATCACAAATGACTAAACTTTTATGATGTATATGTTGCAAACTAACAGAATATCCGAAAAGATGCTGTGTACTGTACTAACTGTGCTTGCATATGGTGGTATTTTACCAGCTTATAACTCACAAAGAGCTTATGAAATGTATTAAAGGGTCTAAGAATTTTTCCACTGCACCCAAGATCTGCTGTAAGGAGACGACACCTGTACTGAACTGTATGGGCCACAGCTTCAGTGACGATAACCAGGTATTTTGAGCATTTTGTCATTTGTAGGGTCACATCTTGTGACATAACATCCTGTATTTGGTTCACTTAGATATCTTTGGTCTGTGTTGTGTTCATATATCATGCAAAACACACCAGAGTTCAGTTGGAAGCAGAATAAGACCCAACTTTTCAGGGGTTACAACAACAACAACTTACAAACAAATTTGTATAAATTATGAACAACTAAATCTAAAACCGAATTAAAAATCAAAATAGGCCTATATATATATATATATATATATATATATATATATATATATATATATATATATATATATATATATAATTTTAAACATTTCGAAGCATGCCAGAGTGTGCTACTTTGCATCCTCCACAATCTTCCAATCAGAACAGACCTGATAGATTCAAACGCTAATTTTGGCCATATTTGCCCTGTTACCTGATTTGCATAATTCCATCAGTAATTCAAACACTAAAACAACTCAGACAACATGCACTATGAACAACACTATCAGCAGGAGCAATTCATTCTTGTGAGCTCCCTTTAATCTTTAAAATAGAAGTATAGGGTTTCAATTGCTGCAGGCAACTGCTAACAAGTAAACACCTTTCTCCAGTGCCGTGCCTCTCTCTCTATTTCCTCTGACACTGTGTGCCATCTACTGCTGCGTCCGCAGCAATAAAGACCAGTAAAGAAGGATGAGGGGAAATATCGAGATAGAAATCAGAAGATCCTATTATGTCTAACCCACTACAGATAGTGATGCATACAAACAACACAACAAGAGGCAAGAGGGCAACCAATAATTCAAAAAGTGACAAGAAATCACAGATATAATTCATCTTCCAGGGGAGAGAGTCAGTTTATATGCTGGCGAGGAAGACTGTGGCTTTCTAAACACTCTGAACAACAAGACAAACTATAGGTGCACTATAAAGTGAAGTCTAACTGAAAATGCTGTTTCTAGTCAGCATTACAACTTATGAGTATAAACTATATTTAATGAGCAGCCATGGAAATAAGTCATGTTAGGTGATAATTATAGCAAAATAAACCCTTTCATGAGGACACAAAATACAGATCACCCTGTCAGGGTTTATTTTGCAATAATGACCGGCTAACTGCACATTATCCCTTACATATCGGTCATAAAAACAATTGTCTTCCTCAAAGGCAGCACTTCATGCAAGTGTGCATCTGTGCATAACTGTGTTTGTGTGTGTGTGTGCTTTTCGGATGAGAGAGTGACAGGCGCTAAATGAGGTGTAAGAGCGAATGTGAATGTGCTGAAACGCCGGGAGACTTTGGAATCATATCTGTCTCTGACACCTGCCAATCTAAAATCATTCGTATATCTCCTCAGAATGCTGTCAGAGTGCTGTTTCTCTGTAGGATAAAATGCTTCCAGAGGGATCTGGGTTACAGTATGCTCGTTTAAGCTGGAATGATGTCAAATACATTAGCCTGGGGACGACACTGATGCAGCACAAATTAAAATGTGCTAGTACTTTATCCTTCTCCGCACTACCTACGCAAACACACTCTTAAAAATAATGTCTTTTGCAGCACCGTAAGTTCCGAAAAGAGCCCTCTTCTTATCAAGAACTCATTTACACTGCATATGGAGTTTCAAAAACATTTTTTTTTATAATACATTATAAGTTCTACAGATTGGTTATTGGTTTCTAATGAGTTTCACCACTGAAATGCTCTTCAGACTGCATACTGTAACTTAGAAGAAAAAGAAAATGCTACTTTGGTGAGAATGTATCAATATTTGTCTTAAAGTGCAAACTTCAGTCAGAAATAACAGTTTATTTATTTATTTTTTATTTATTTTAAATTTTTTTAGTAATGTGTAGCCTATTCCTGATCTGACCCAAATCTCAAGTAATATAAATAAAACAAACAAATCTAGAAACACTATGGCAATGCATATGTGACCCTGGAGCATAAAACCAGTCATAAGTAGCACGGGTATATTTGTAGCTATAGCCAACAATACATTGTATGGATCAAAATTATCGATTTCTCTTTTATGCCAACAATCATTAGGATATTAAGTAAAGATCATGTTCCATGAAGATATTTTGTAAATTGCCTACTGTAAATATATCAAAACTTAATTTTTGATTAGTAATATGCATTGCTAAGGACTTCATTTGGATAACTTTAAAGGGGTGGTTGATCAGCTTTATTCGAATGCTTGATTGTGTTTATGGGGTGAAGCCCCTCCCTCAGAAATACGCAATGGGCTCTGATTGGTTAGCGGGAACATCATGCCCCCTTACCATTATTGGTAGTTGCATGTTCCCGGGGGCAGGGTTTATGTAAACATGTCACAAACCCAGGAAGAAGCTTGTTGTAGTCCCTACCAGCTGTTTTTTTGTAGTCCTTAAACAATGATTTCTTAGAAAGAAAATATCTCCCTTTTGCATTGAACTCTGAGCGTCGTAACTTTGCAGACATTGTTTTTGCTCTAACAGCAACATTACACACTAACTAAAGGTCAAAAAGACAAATCATAATCAACCACCCCTTTAAAGTTGATTTTATCAATATTGTTTTTTTTTTGTTTTTTTTTGCACCCTCAGATTCCAGATTTTCGAATAGTTGTATCTCTGCCAAATATTGTCCTATTCTAACAAACCATACATCAATGGAAATTCAGCTTTAAGATTATGTATAAATCTCAATTTCAATGAATTAACCCTTATGACTGGTTTTGTGGTCCAGGGTCACATATTTTTGTCAAATTAGGACTTTTAGGGCATTTAGTCCATATCTGTTTACCTTGAGGCCATTTTTATACTCGTACTCCTAAAAGTTAACATAATTAACGTTCAACACATGTAAAATATAAGTAGCCTTACAAGACTTAAAAATAAATAAAGATCATTTTATAAACTACTTGGGGGGTTATAACAGTAACTTGAGCGTATAATGCTCATAATGCCACTCAAACTCAAATTAGTGAGGAAAAACTGTATAGCCTACAATGACGCTAAATTGAATTATTGAAATATTTCAAGCATATACTTTTATAGGGTGTCAACAATTGCCAGGAGAACACACACATCAAATTGTAAAAACTTCAGACTATCTGATGGTAAGACTATACTAAATTATTAATGTGCTATGATATTTACTTTAACACTTCAAAGACTAAATGTATGACATGCCATGTAATGTCAATGGCATTTTAAGTGCTTTAGTGTACTGTTAGTGTTGCTATAGACCATCTGTCGGAAAATGTCTTTCACAATGCTGCACGTGTAGGAGTTGAGGTAAACAAACACTTTCTTCATCACTTCTTCAATGCCTGTTTGGGTTAGATGTGTTTGCATATAAAGATGTGGCAAACATTAGTAAGATTAGTAGGCCTATGCTATAATGAAATCATTTTTACCTGACATTAATTAATTAATTCTTTCATTCATTTATCTGACAGCTGTCTACCAAGTTCTTTTTAACTGAGCACCATACAATTAACTGACTGATTTCTGTTTCTCGCACAGGCAGTTCTGTTTTTCATTGTTTCCAAACTTATGAGTTATGTTAGCTGACCAAAGATGTTAGGTCAGGATTTTAACTCCTGTCACACTGTAAACAACTTTAGTACAGGACCACCAAAGTCATATTTACAGTGTAATGCATCTTTAAACATCATTTATTCAGCTCTGTGGCATAGTGTTACAAAAGTTCTGAACGGCAAAAATACATATATGAAAATGTATTTCAACTGCTCCAAATGGTAGTCTATTTTCCACTGACTTAAATATCTTTTATGATTCTCTATAAAGAACAATCTTAACGCTGTCGAGAGACATCTCTGTTGCTGAAAAAGATAACTGATGCAACAGCTATAGACTGTTTTTTTTGTTCTAAGGTAAAAAAGATATACTTTTCTTATTAATATCTTAGTATTGTTTATATTTCATCATGACTCTGTATTACCCAGTTGACAATTAAAAAAAAGAATTGCAATTATCATATGACTAATCAAAAATCTACAATATAAAAAATATAGAATCTAGAATATAGAATTTTACAAAATATTATAAAAAGCGCTATAAAAATAAACTTGAATTGAATTTGCTAGAAATTCACTGGTCAGAGTTCAATAACCTCATATGAGCTTGTGTTTCAGGTATGCAGCATTCACATGCATATGAATTGAAGTCAGTGGAACTAAAATTGTAGTGTTGTTGCCCCTTAATCGTGAGGGAGGGTACAATAATAATTTCTTTACTTGAGAAAACCTAGGTGGCGCAATGTCCACCCCATCTCCCCCCGCAGTGCCTACCCAAATTAAGGAGATCTTTCCTTATTAGCTGATGCAACATCTCAGGTGAGGCTGATTTTCTTGCAGTAGCCTAGTCACAAATTGTGTAAACAAGCCAGGCATCACGTGTCCCACTTAGGCCCCGGCACCTGCCCTGACATTCCACTGAGACGCTGCAGAGATACGAGAGGTTGCAGCCTCTTCACTCACAGAAAAACAGCATGAGAATAGAACGCATTTCGCCTGAAATGACTGCTCGCTGCGTGCATCACATTAGAGGCTCCTGATTGTGCGATAATGTTTCGTTCTGAATATTATTCGGTTACGAGCGCTTTGGGATCTAACCAAACAGCATAACCGTGACTCATCTGCTTTTATTAAGGTCAGCCGAAACATCCAAAAGACACAAATTCCTCCAAATGCTTTCCAAACATAGCCTCGTTTCCAACAGAGTCCCCCACCGAGACACAGAGTCCTCTCGGCTCGAGGGTCAGGGGCATGAGAGATCATAAGACCTCCGGATGAGCCGCCGCCAGACTCGTGACAGTCTGCCGAGGCAGCCAAACCAGAGCAGCTGTTCTTTGTGTGAGAGTTGCTCAAAATTGCTAAAGCGCCCTCCCCTCCTGCTGCCCCACACACGCGGTTAATTCTCCCTAGTGGCTGAACACGATGAGGCATCAGCAGAGAGAAAGAGAGACTCATCAGACGCGTAGCCTGAAGCAAATGAAATGCTCCCGACTCGGCCACAATCGATGACACCATCATCTCCTGCTCTAGATAATGATATCTGCGGTTGGGTGCATTAGAAAGAGTCTGTGTTTGTGTGTATGTGTGTGTAGTGACCTGGATAGCTCTTTTACCTTCTCCTTTGTGATGCAGCGTAATCTAAGATTCACTAATGAGAAAATGTGCCCACTTCTTATTCATCCGTCAAGATGATCTTTCCATCCTATGTGATTGTTTCATCTCTGCCTCAGACACCCACATCCGATGCATATTGCACGCAAAGCGTTTGCGAAAATTGCAAACTTCTATCATCAACGCAGCATTTATCAATTTTATTTTGGGTTGTGTTATTCATACTTTCATGGCATAATTTATGCTAATTCAAATGGGGTGAAAATGAGCAACGAACCCCTCCCTTTAACCATTTGTATTTCCTCTCACTCAACAGCGCACGATGACAGACATCTTTCAGGTGTCAAAAGCTCTGCAACAAATACAACAGCCCCTCTAAGCATAAGGCACTTTGAGTTTCCACCAAAACATTTGCGAGAGCTAATTTTGCATGAAGAGATGGGGAAAAAAGGTGTATAATTTATGAAGAAACACTCAGCGATATATCAAAACTTCAGTGTCTAGTTTACACGCAGCAGCAATTAGCTACCCTGATGTGCAGCTAATAGAACATCTGTGCATGCTGCCGCACGCATCCACACGTCTGACATAAGGCAAGAAAATGAGCTGATGACTGTCTATATATCCTTTTATACACATACAGAGACAGAAATTCGGGAAACCGACAGAAAATGTTTTTCATTGCTAACCACAGTTCTACAGGTTCCTAAAGGCTCATTAAGAAGAAGGGTGGATTCAGTGCAAAATTAACTTAATTAGCACATTGCACTGAGTGCTGTTTGGCATGACATGAAGTGAAGACCCCAGAAACTGAGCCTAGAGTGGCTTTTTGCTTTTACTAAAAATATGATGGTATTATAAAAAACATTAATGTTCATTAAAAAGTTTCCTTCATTGATAATAGTAATCAGAATAAACAATCTTTCCACCAAGTAAGACACTGCTTACAAGATGTTTGTGGTGTATAATTTCCAGCTAACAGGGAATGTTGATGTTCTCAGAAGAATTCTTATATTCTTATAAACAACATTAATACAACATTCATTTAAATTTGTCTGGTCTATAATGACGCTAGCAAACTTATTTATATACATTGTTCATGGAACATTTTTCCTAAAAAAGTAAAAAAAAAAAAAAAATGTGACATTTTTCCAACAGGCTCATGTGCCTCTAAATACATTTCTGCAAAACTGAAAAAATGTACCTATTCACACGAATCGCTACAGTTTCCAGTTGAAATAAACATTAGAGGCAGTAAAACTCAGACAACTTTTTTTTTTCTTTTTCACACAAAGTATGATTTGCAGGTCCACAGTTTTGTTCAATAAAACCTCATTTTCGCACAATTACTTGAGGAATATCGTGTTATGAAAGCAAATCAATTTTAACATGCTGCGACATTTGAAAACTGATACTTTTGAACACTAGCATCACATATCCAGCTTCATATGTATGGGTTATTATATTCAATAGATTTGTTTGGTAGCTCGCACAGTATGGAGCTCAGGTACGAATCCCGTGAAACTACGGTTCCACAAAACAGTTCAAACCTACATATAAGGAAGTTAAAATGGCACGGTTGCATCAAGAAATCCATTTTTAGACCAGTTTTGTATTTGTTAACATTATCGGCTATAGGTTTAGGGTTAGGTTTGGTGTAGGGGATATTTCCAACACGATAGAGCATTAACTTTTAGCGACACTCTCCGGATATTTGAATTATGAACCATGCAGCAAGGTCCGTAATAATGGTGTTGCAGAAATACATTTAGAGGCACGTATTTACAATGAGCCTGGGTTGCATTTTTCAGACATTAACCTTCAAACAACATTAACATTCAGAGAACATTCAAAAGCATTTTTTTCCTGAGGCTAACATATATATATATATATATATATATATATATACATACATACATACATACATACATACATACATTTATTTTATTTTTCTTCACTTGCTTAGAATAGGAGTGCCAGGAACGTGATGAGGCACTGACCGTTTATTTCACACTGAGAATTGCGCGTTTAAAATGCTGTGTTTATTGCTATAATTTTTACCCAGCTGTCCAATCACAGTGAAGGAGGGGCGGGACAAATACCACACCAGCCAACCACCACATCCTGGTTGTACAACAGCAACAAATGACAAAAACAAGCACAACAATGAACAAAATCATTTAAAACAAGGGTCAGTGCAAGTACTTTACATTGTGTCAATATTTGTATAGTCGGACATAAACTGTCTGCAGAATCAGATATATTAACACTTCCGTGGATATTCTGTTTCATATCAATCAAGGCGTCTCAACTGAAAAAAAGTGTGCTGCAGAAGTGCTCACAGCTAGGCATTTTCAGCAGGCTAAAATACGTTGGTGGACACAAAGCCTAACGTTTGCATAACCATTTTGAATATATCAAGATTTTAAACATATTGAAAACGTTATTCAGAAATAATGTTTAGTAAAACGTTCATAGAACATATTTTTGTAAGCATCTTTTTTTGTGTTCCAAAGAGGCAAGAATATAATTCAGATTTGGAATGAGATGTGGGTAAAAAATGAGAGAATTTTACAAAATTATATTTATAGCATATGAAGGCACACGTGCATGTTTATCAGCACCTCACTACCACTTCTAATCAGACCCATCTAATTAAATGTAAAGTTGTATCTGTGCATTTGTCAAAGCAATCAGTGATATTTTCCCAAGTAGTAATTCTTAGCTACCTCATGGCTGTTTTGAAAATAATTATTTTCACCCAACATAATTATATAACTCACATACTGACATCAGGATTAAAATCGGCTCTCCAAATTAACCTCATATTAATTTTGCATCTTTAGCATTGTGGCGTATCTCTAGCAGGATATGAAATCAACAGCTCCGAGAGTGTAAACATCACCTGCATCTGTTCTCGCCACTCCTTTGGCTGTTTTTGTGCGTCTCTCGCTACAAAGGAACAACAGCACACCACAAAGAACAGCTCCCATGGGCCCCGCTAATGCGCTAACATGCCGAGCTCTCTCCTCCACTACCGCTGTTTACCGTGATGGGGACTGACAACCACACACAGCACACAAGTCAACGTGCAATCCTAAATTAGCTCCCAGACCACTGCGCATTAATTATGAATTGAGAATAATTGCAACGGGACACGCCAGAGTCAATTCGTTTGGACTGAGTGCTAAGTGTAAATATGACTATGCTAGGAGAAGGACATGGATGCTGCAATAAAACAGAAGTCAGAAACAGTCTTTCGTATGTACCTGCTCATAAATACATATTGCACATGTTGGGGATTGTGTTGAATCAAACACGGTATCACAGCGACATCATGAATATTCAGGACTAGCGCCGTGTTAGTATGACAGTTAGACTAATTCTACAGTTGTTAAAATGGCCTTGCTGGAGCAAATGAAAGGCTGTTATATGCCAGTATTCTCAGGGATGTGGAAGGTTACAAACACCGTTAGACTATGTGAGAGTCTTCATTTTCTCTTTGTGAAATGATGATGAGGTTAAAACCACCAGGCCATGTGTCATTGTGAATATAGTCCTAATAAAATTCCCTGTGAATGTACCCAGACGCCTCCATATTGAGACACAGTCCATTATAATGTCACATTACTAAGGTTGCTTTATTGCAAAGAGGGGAGCTATTTGTTTCCCCTTTGGCCTAAACTCTTAGACGTTCCCCTCTGGTATTTCAAAGATGACTCAGTAACTCAAGGACAGAAATATTATTATGAATGGCTCTTTGTGTTCTGATCTAATTAAGTCATGAGGTATCCAGAATCTAATAAAATAGCATATTATTATGAGCCAATAATATTTTGGTCAAATGTCAGAAAGGAAATGAGAGAACAGGTTAAAGCACAAATATTCAAATAACAATACTAATAATAACTTATTTGCATGAGCATACCAATGTTTTTCCAAGACAGTATGTTTGTTTTTTTAAGTTTAGTAGGATCTTGATTTCTGTCTACTGTACATGAGAGCCAAAATACATTGTGGCTATAAATTGTTAAATATATGCAAGAAAGACAAGAGCCATCGCAATTCAGTATTTTATTATTATTTTCTTTTCTTTAAGACTGGACATAACTTTTTAAAGTCATATGTATATATGTATATATATATATGTATATATATATGTATATATATATATATATATATATATATATGTATATGTATATGTATATATATATATATATATATATATATATATATATATATATATATATATATATATATATATGCTAGTCAGACTAGTTCTTAAAGGGATAGTTCAACTTAAATACTAATTAAGTAAATACTAAGGAAGAAACTGTTTGGTTCAACATTTTTGGGTGATCTCTTTAAGAGACAGTCTTAATATAGTGACTAAGTTTATTAAACTGTCCACAATTTTAATATCCAAATATTACAATGACACCATCACTTTTAGCTACATTATTTTGGCTACACTGTAAACATTTTAAACAATTTTCAAACTGATTTTTACCAAAATAGTGTGTTGATTTTATAAGGTCACCAGGATTATCAATAGTGTTTCATTTCCATAATTTAGGTTCAGCTGTGCTCTGTACTCCACATCTTTTTAGGTGAACTCTGGTGTGGCGGGATGCGTAAAAAAAAAAAAAAAATGCTTTAACACCAACCAAAAAAACTGAACCCTGACATCGAAATCACCCTGGCTAATACTTAGGGTTTGCTGTTTAGAGAAAACAATGAAGAAACAGGAATATCAGTGTGGCACTGCTGTGTAAATACTATGATATTAACTTGGTCCCAGGGGTTCGGCTGAAATGCATAATATTCTTACAACGTCTTCAGCCCGTCACTATCAAAACAGGCAACAAGTGTGAGTCTCTTAAGCTCATGTAAAGCTCATGCTCATGTCCCATCTCTCTAGAGGGAAAGTGTAGAGAGATGCGACGGGACTGTTTTCTTTTTCTGTTTCTCTGTTTGGAATAGAGTCATTGAGTTTAGAGTCCCAGCAGACGTCAGGCTCTGATATCTATAAAACATGCTTCGATAGGGATCAAACGCTTGGAACCCACGGGTCTCCTCCTCCGCCGCTCGTTCTGTTCTCGTCGTTTATCCATGCAATTGGCGGAGTAGTCCCAGAGAGGGGAGAAAGCAATGCATGTTAGTACACACGTCAGAGGTGCGGCGCCAATGCCTGACCCAAATATGCCGCTAAAGCTTGCCGTTTCATGTTTGGAGGAGTGGTACTGGTAAGATAATACGATGCTAAACTGGGTAACAGGGACAGGCGTGCCAAGAGGAAACCAGAAGGGTTACAACCAGCTAATGCTGTGACAGCAATCCTCGTATTCTCCTGAGCTGCTTTTACAACAGTATTCTAATGGGCTAATTCTACTATTAACACATGCTGTCTGATGGCATCATCCTTCCTTCTGTGCATCACACCTTTTCTGCTCATTTTGACCTGGAGAAGATTTTCTTTTTCCTGAAAATGTTGTTGCATTAGACTAAAACCTACTGAATTGCTCGCAGTGAATTGTGAATAATCCACATATAATTTCATTTAAAAACTGAAGTGCATTAGCTCGGATCAGTGAGGCCTACAATTAATCAGTTCCAAAGAGAAAAAGAAAAAAGGTTGCAAAAAGATAATATGGCATAATGAGAGATTTACAGATTTTATAGCACAAGTAAATTATTATTAATAAAACTGAAAAAAAGTTCAAACCTTTTACAACTAAATGTGGAATGTTGTACAGTTCATGCATTCAATTGTCGCAGCTTCCCTTATGTAACAAAGGGGGAAGGATGTTGCATGACTGACAAAGCTTACAAATGTCATACACTTGATGATAAAGTACATAGTGCATAGTAAAGTACATAATTTGGGAGACATATTATTGAATTTGCAATATGTTTGAAATAGAATACTACCATGCTACTATTTTTGTATTTTGCAGTATATATTCTCTGAAGTTTGAATAGGGTGCGTATTGTTCTGATTGGCCAAAATGTGCAGTATCCAACAGAGCAAACAGCACAGAATGCAGTACACTGAACATAGCCTATGTGTAAGCAGTTTTATTGAGCTGTCATAGAGGCCTCACCTCTTTATCACAGGTTTATCAGTCTTGCAGGTCTAGTCATTGGTTACCATAGTTTCCGTTGTCACCTGCTGCTTATTTTCTTAATAATCTTTCTCATAAACACCTTGTCAATAGTGTTTGCTATAATGTAGCTCAGTATCAAGACGTGAAGATCCTAACCTGTTTCCTAGCCACTTTCAGTGATTTGTGCTTTGATCTAATGCTGTTGGGATTTGCTGAATGATATTGATTTTGGACGGTGACTTGATTTATCGGTTGTGTCTGAAAACTGAAAAATGCTGCCTTTGCAAGTAGTAAACTGAGGGAAGGGAGGCACCATGGTGTGTGTGTAACAGTCTGTCTACTAAAATGCCTTCATCTTTATTTTGGGTTCTTTGAAGTCGCATAGATGTGTCCTTCACTATCCCACAATCCTGGCTGTGCATGTGCTGTTGGTAGAAAGTGTAAACATGGCATCTGATGGAGCCACTGAAAAATAATATTTCTGCTTCATGATTACATTAAATATGTGTTTAGTTGTCTCCAAAACTCACTTGAATTTGTTCTAGATCATTAGAATGATGTTTTGGTGATATGAAAGTCAAGTCTGGTAGCAGTTTCTTGCCAGTTAAAGCTGAAGTAAATATGTTTTACCATGGCTGCCATGGCTTGCCATGGGTGCAACGCTGTGCAACCCCTTTAGACACGCCCTGGCTCCATCCAATCAACAACCAATGAACTGAATCATGTCCTTGCCTTAAAGGTGCAGTAGAAGATCTTGGAAAATGCTAAATTTAGCGTGATAGCACTGAAAGCGAATGTCCCACCCTCCCTGCAAATCGCAGTCCAAAGCCACACCCCCTGAACGCACAAACAAGAACAGATCAGATGACCAGAGACAACATTACTACAATACATCATGTGTCATTAACCTGTGAGAAAACTTTATAGCACAGTTAGTAACAGTATTACAGTACCAGGAAGGAAGGTCAGGTTGTTGATGTTTGCCTGCCATTCTCGCTCTGCATGCTTGGAACGAGCGTTTTGATTGGATGAACCTTTCTTGATCCAACACCTTCCACAGAATATTATATAAATACAGATAAATACATTTAGACCATTTAGCTTAATGATTGCTATCGGGATGTGAAGAGACTTTCAACCAGCATAACAAAAAATGTTTCTGAAGACAATCACCTTTTGCACCTTTAATTTTTTTTTTCTTTTTTAATAATCCATTTTAATTGGATGCAATACATAAGAAATTATCTGTTGCTACTTCCTTTACATTGTAACTTTAAGCATGTCAGCACACACTTTAAGCATCCCCTTTAGATCAACATTTGCTCAGCCAATGGTGTGAGTTTTGGGCGGAGCTATTGAGTTGTTTGGCCAATGGCAGGCGGGGACATGTTTGGGAAAACTGTATGAAAACAATCACTCGTTTCACGCTTCCGCTTGGTGACATTAAATGACATGGCTACTTTCAAAAAATAAAAAATAAAATAAAATACTGACTGAGGCAGTCATAGGATAGGATCGAGTCATTATAACTTTTTCCCTGTCTATTTTTTGATAGTCATGCTTTGATCTTTTTGGGATTAGATAAATTATATCAATTTCGGATACTGACTGGATTTAGTGATTCCAAAGCATGGCCTTTGCATGGATTTAGGTTTAATATGAATTCACTATATTTATCCCACTAGCGGCATTGAATCCACTTTGTTTCGCTCTCTCACCCCAGTGCCACTTTTGAAATAGCTTGGTTTAAAAGAAGGGTTTGTTTTGGTGTCGTGCCTCAGAAGTGTAAAGGAACAAAAAAACAACCCAGAGAGAAATAAAAATGACTTGAGCAATAAGGGCAGAGAGAGAGAAAGACACACCGTGTGTGTCACATGGCAACAGCACAGGGCTTCTGGCTGGCTTATAATGCGCTTGTTGAAAGCGAGAGAGTCTTGGCATAACAAGAAGCTCGACGCCGAACAGAATCCTGTTCGTGCCACAATGCGGAAAATATTCGACTACAAACTAAGTGAAAATCTACCCATTTCTCTGACAGGCGGCATGTACGGTGACAGAGTTCTGTAGCCAGTGCGTCAGCGCTCGGGTAGACGGCAGCAGTTAGTGCATTAGCGGGAACAGCAATTTCACTCTATGGAGACGTCCTCTCTAGAGAGTTCAGAGAGAATACTGGAAACTCGGAGAAGAGACTTTGTGCCTTGGTTCTCCTTTCTTTATATATTCCATCTCTCATGAACTGACTTCCTGTCTCGCCGGCTCCAGTTTTCCCTCACCTCTCTCTGCCCCTTCTACCGCCCCCTCTCCTCACTGACCATCTGCCCACTCTGTGTTTCCTTCCCTCCTGAGGTTTAGAGTTAAAATCATCCGTCGACCAGGCAGCCATTTAGTGAGCTCAGCCCTGGAGAGTCAAATCACATACGGTGTGCAATAAAAAAGGATGTGACCCACAGAACACGAGAGCAGAACACACAGAGAGATGGAGGTGAGGAGTGAGAATGTATGATAGAAAAATCACAATCACTTTAATATCTCAAACGTTCCTCCCGAGATTAAAATGAGAGTGAATGGAGCTTTTTTTCTATTTTATTTTTTTTCTGTTGCTTCTCCACAGAAAAAATACCAAAGTAATCTCATGTGTGGCTTCAAACTCATCTTATACAACTAGATACATCTAAAAGTATCTAATATTCACTTTCCTGGGCATGTAGCTCAAACAGTAGAGAATAGGGTATAGGTTCGACTCTCAAGGAAATGCATGAACTGATAAAATTGGAATCTTGAATGCAATGTGAGCTTCTTTGGAAAAAGGCAGCTAACAAATGCATAAAAGTAAAATGTCATATTTTGAGATTGAGGAAAGATCTCAACAATGTGCTCACAAAAGTCAGAGATCTTAATCTGAATTTAACATTAACATTCTAAACAATTATAAGAACCTGAATATTGTGCACGTTGCAAGTGTGAGGTCCTCTTGTACATAACGTGACTGCATCCGAAATCACATTCTCTCTGAGTAGATACTTTTGGATAAATGCTTGCTTGCAACTGTTTAAAAAAAAGTATTTTCTGTGTAGTATGAATGTGTGTAGTAGGAACCCATTCATACAATCCAGATGTACTACATCTCGGTTCACATTTACAAATCCTCTCTTGTGGCCTCATGGGATAGTAAAGTGTCCATCATATGTGCATTTCAGAATCTCCCCCGAAACAGTAGGTCATTACTACTTTTTCATTAGTACTTTTTTGCCTACTGTTTTATGAATTCTGTGGATTCTTACTTTAGTTAACTTTATGAATTGAAAACTGACCTGAAAGATAAAACATGACCATAGAAACAGATGGTTAACTTGAATAAACTGTCTAATTAGTGTCAATTTTTATTTCTCTGCAGGAAACTGCTTTGCCCCTGGCGACCATGGCAACACACCCGACGGGTGGAGCGCTTAAACCAGAAGCACCTGAATTCACTTACTGTAACTCTTTGTGCACTACACATCTGAAGGGACACTTATATGCCAAGGATGTACTAAAAATATTTTTTTTTTAAAAATACATTTGCATTTTTGAGAGGTTTTGTTTACAGACAACAATGTTGTCAAAATGACAGTCCATGCAGATATATGAAAATGACTGTATTAAGCATGCCAGGCCAGTAGGAGGCAATGTCACTTTGTAAAGAAACACTGCATGTCTGCACACATATGCATTCTTCAAGTACTAGCAAACATGTTATATGAATGCACGTCACTAATTCACATTTTCAATTATGATAACAGTATATTTTATTATATGTTTGGGGTTGCTGCAACAGGAACAAGCACAATTGACAATGGAAGGCTTTACGCTGTAAGTTAAGTTGATTTATCTGTATTTTAATATGCCTCTGGTCATAGAGCTTTTTAATTGGATGCTGAAACTGTTTTGCTCGGGTAGAATTTGCAATCTCTCACCCAATTCATTTATTGGCTTCCATGGCTCCGAAACGCTGTGTTTTCCACTAACTGGCAACCCAGGGTGTCAAAATACCAAAACAGACCAAAATAAAAACAGACATTCCAGCACGGAATGCACATTTCAGAGTAGAATAACTGACTGTAGCACTGTTTTGAAGAGAAACAAGTATGTGATCTTAGCATGTTTGTTAAATATCTGCAAACATATTATGGTATTTTATGCTTAAGTACAGTCAAAAAAAAAAAAAAAAAACTAACATACAACACATTTAAGCATTATTTTATGTTTGTAGATCCATCATTTTGCTAACTTTAACTCTGCAGCCCTCCAAAGACATGTCAGTTAACCTGATGTCAAACATGCAAATTAACACCCATGAAGAGTGTTTCTGATTGACTAAAAACTAAAAGGCCACTGCTTTTTTTACGCTCTGTGAACAATAGCAAAGACAGATGTGCCATTAGTCATCATCTACTTTTTGGTATTCCAAAAGAAAATTTGCTTCTGGCACCTTTGAGTCTCCTGAGGTATGAAAGAGCAACCTCTGAGCAATAAAGCGTCCCCCTGGGTGGAGAGGTAAACTGAAGATGCTGAGCTGAAGGAGAGAGGTGGAAGAGGATGAGAGAGAGTTGAGCGTGTGTGTGAGCTGGTGGGAGTCCTGCTTTACTGAGGAGGGCTGATAAGACAGCTGAGCTGTTTTCTGAGGTTCCATTTCACTCAAACTGAGCCGGAAAATGAGAAGAACTATGAGGGGAGGAGAATAAACTTCACTTTACATCAAACAAACATAAACAGGCGACCACAAGTCCCAATCAGTTTACAGCCTCGGTCCACGCTGAGAAAAACGTTAGACAGAAGTGTTTTCTTTCTATCTATCTATCTATCTATCTATCTATCCATCCATCCATCCATCCATCCATCCATCAAAAATCCCTTTATAATTAATTTTTCTTAGTGTAAATTTTTCTTTTCTTTTCTTTTCTTTTCTTTTCTTTTCTTTTCTTTTCTTTTCTTTTCTATCATTGCCATGTGGAAAGACAAAGAAGTGCTCTCTCTCTCTCTCTCTCTCTCTCTCTCTCTCTCTCACACACACACACACACACACACTTGAAAAAAATCTAAGTTTAAGTATCCTTAACGAGTTATAGGCACTAATGCATATACATTAGTTGGAAATGTGTGTGTCAGGTTACTTGATTAACATGTGTGATTACGCGTGTATACGTGGTTGTGAGTGTGAAAGCACCATTACTAGATTTGCAGGAGCTCCCCTGGCACCCAAACACACATAAATTAGCTGAGCTACATCATCGTGGCAGCTGCTTTTGTTTTTTTCTCCTTCCATCGCAATAATTAATATTCTGCTCTTCTCTATTAGGGCTGCTCAGGATTGCCTGAGATTGATTGTTTGTGTTTGATATTAGTGGCTCTTCAAGGCGACTCCTCTGTGAAAATGAAAGACGGCAGGTGCTACGGCTCAAGAATTGCAACATTAAATACAGACTTGCACTGCATTATTAAACAAATAAGAATTGATGGTGAATTTATCTACCTCACCTGCTATATCACATCTGATTTTGTTTTATTTTTCTTCATCTTAGAGTGATTCTCTGTGTATTAGTCTTAAAAGATTACATTTTATTCTCTAACAGCATGTACAGGGTCAATACTAGAAACTTTGCTGTCTAGAAACATTGCTCAAAGATGCTAAGAAGAAATCTTAAAGGAACAGTTCACCTAAAAATGAATTTTCTCTTTGCATTGTCCTCATTTACCCTTAAGTTGTTTTACTGTAAACCTCTATGATTTTCTTTCTTTTGAAGTTGATTTTTTAGAGCTCAATGTTATGAAAAAGCACACATTGGATGTTTCGGGATAAAATTTTGTTGTTTTGCTTGACACAGAAAGAAAATCACATGGCTTTGAAGCATAAAGACAGTGAATAAATGTCTGCAGAACTTTCATTTAAAAGTAAACTAACCCTTTGAATGTTCCCCAGGGCTAACCGCCATGAAGGAGAACACAAATATTGACATTTCTGACATTGCAAGCAAGATTTTCAACCATTTATCAGTTCCAAGAGCCCTAATGCACCAAGCCCTATTGAAACCGTAAGAGCTCCTCCGACAGAACTTGATGTGACATGGTCAGACATCCAGAGCTCAGAGTAATTTTCCCAGCTTCATTTTGATTCAGTCAGCAATGAGTGAGGGAGTCTTGAAATGGAAATACAGAGGAGGAGGTGGCGGTGATGCTTTCTATGCGGAAGAGTTTAATAAAAGCCCAGAGACAGGCTGTTTACAGACCATCAAGTCCACAAACACTGCTGTAGCTGCAGGGTGGTCTTAATACAGGTCCTGTCTCGTACCGAGAGAGGCATACAAATCATGCAGACATAATCCAATCAATCTCAGATATTACATCCTTTCCCAACAAGCCATGCTGACATAAACAATCCCACACTGGGACAGCGACTGACCTTTAAGATGATCCATGGTGATTTTTCATTCAAATCTATGTATAACCAAATGTACAGTAGCTTGTAATTAATATTGACCATCATGTCATTATGTTTACAGTTACAATCAATCCACAAATCCAAATCCAGTTTGAGTTTTTTCAACGCCAATCTGTTTGGAATCGCTCTGAATGAAAGCGTTTCCATTTTCATCCATAATTCTGGAGAACGGAAAGCGTTTTGTGTTCCCCTGCTGCAAGAGACTCATTTAAAAATGAATGCGCTCAGTGTGGGGGCAGTCCAGTGTAAGGCTGTTGTTTGTCAGTGTAGAAAACTGTGACACAGGGTCACTTTCAGTAGCGAGAATGTGAGGCGAATACAGGATGAAAGCATGCCCGGCTCTTTGATATTCGTCAGGGGCTGCCGCGGCCTTACGCATCACGTCTCATCCACATCCCTTCCACATCTCCTGTATTCGAGCTTCCTCTGAAGAGCTCGGGATATTTTTAAGTCCGGAGGGCCTGGAAGGTTCATCACCTCGGATATGAGAACAACGCAGGCACTGTTTGGGGTCGAGGAGGGGGTTTGGGGCGAGAGAAGAAGCGGTCGTTTGTTGGAGCTCTGTGCGTCAGACATCACCCCTGCCGTAACCTTTTAACGCTTCAGCGAGGAACCCCGGATTGTGACGCCCCGGGGATACAGACAGCTCTGATAAGGGGCTCTGGATGAGGGTTATTATGTATCCAGTCACTAATATTTGGGGCGGATGTCTTGGAGACATCGAAGACATGGACTCAACCCATCAGCAGAGTCAGAAATGATGGCGAAATGGGGTCATGAGAGATCCACATGTTCTAGGGCTCTAGGCAGTGTGTGTGTGTGTGTGTGCATCTGAGGGAATGGGTCAAGTCTTGGTTACTTAGTCAACATTTCTTATTCTTTCATAGTACACATTCTATGAACACATTTTTATACACAATTTTTGAACTAATATATACACATATACATACAAAAATATAAAATATATAAAACTAAACATATTATACAAAAATAAAAAAAAAAAAAATTAACAATAATAATTAATAAAAAAATAATATATATAACTAAACATGTGTTACAATAATTATGAAAATACAAATTATTCATGTTAAGTATTAATAAAATCAACCCAAGACCTGAATACATGAAAAGCAGCATTGAAATGTTTTATGAAGCCATTTTAATATATTAATAATAATTATTATCAATTATATATTTTCATAAACAATTCTCCATTAGTAAACTTGATTCACCTGAATAGAAAAAAAAAAATAGATATTATCACTTGGTTGTTTAATAGTGTGAATTCGGGTAAATTGGAACACATTTTGCCATTGAGATGACTGGAAAAACATGTCTCAATTAGCCTGAATTCGCCCTGTATTACCCCTAGTTGGTGTATTTCTAGGAAAAACAACTAGGTATATTGTGATATATGCTACCGTGGTATATGAAATTGGTAATACCGCCCACCCCAATACAAGGTATGGAATCTTTATTACAAGGAAAGCTGGAGATTCTGTCACCGCTACCACTGCCAAGCAACCAAATTAGTGCGCCTGAATACAGGAAAAGTGTGACCAGTAGTGCAGCCTTTATCTTTACTGTGAGCGCATGACTTAATGAGAACAGCATTAACCATAGTGTGCTGCCATCTGTCCAGCACATTAGTGTGTTAAAAAGCCAATGGGAAAAAAAAGAGAAAGAAATGAGAAACTACGGCATTACTGGTATTTTTGGCTCAGGAATCACTGAGCGCGGCCCCGTGCAGATGGTGAGGTGAAATCGAGAAGCACGTAAGGGTTGTAAACGAAAGGACATGGAAGTAAATAAATAAATAAAGCGAGTGATAGCAGAGGAAATAAATCCAGGTGTCCATGTACCTTATCAGGAGCATTATCGGCTTTACGGCGGGGGGAGACAGGGGCGGCTGTCTATGTTTTGTGGAGAGATAGTGGGAAAACAATTTTACCCTCCTTTGCTAATTCAGCTCTTCGCCTGGATGGAATCGCATCATCTAAATAAGAAAGCCAAATGTTTTACACCTTTGCACATAATGGAGCTGTGATAAGACATGATAATATTTCCAGGCATATTATTATTTTCCTGAAATGCAAAGTAAAGTGCACGTGGTGGTGTGAGCAGAGAAGTACACACTACTGCAGCAGTCAGGCACTTTTAAAATCCTTGCCATTTCATATTCCCTTGACGATAAAAAAAAACGTCAGACATGGCTTGTTTTATGTTTGCGTTAAATATCCCTCCGTGACAGCTTATTCGCTGACAGATTGATCGTAGCTCTTATGTGTTCTCACAATGTTCAAGCAAACACTGAGAATCCCGACAAGAGCGCCAAGGTTCCATCGCCTGGTTAAAGCCCTGATTCAATACTCATCCGCAATCCATACATCGAACGGATTCGACAACAAAACATTCATTGTCACACAGGCGCACGTAGCTTTCAACCCTTCAATAACCTCTTTTGAAGCTGAATTTATGTGATTTTCTTTCAAGCTCAGTTTTGAATAGCTTTCCTGTTACATTTTGCCAACAACAGTTTATGAGTTTGTTTTTGAGCAATGGGGTCATTTTATGTTCCAGGGGCTGGATTTTATTACAACTGTTTAAAAAAATAAAAAAATCTATTTATAGTTGTATGTGAGTACAAAGAATGAAATAACGTGCAAGTTCAATATTTATTGTATTAAAGTTATGTGTATACATTTTATACCTTAAATTATCACTGTCCCTCAGTTTTGATGTCAGTTCAATTCAACAATTCTCCCTAAAAAAGTTATATAAAAATGCACTTGTTTATCTAGGAGGCAATAGTGTTAGTGAATAGCGTGTATGAACAGCATGAGATTACATATTGCAGTGGGTCCCAACCCTGGTCCTGGAGGCACCCCAACACTGCACCTTTTGCATGTCTCCTTAATCAAACACACCTGATTCAGGTCATCAGCTCATTAGGGTACATGCAAAATGTGCAGTGTTGGGGTGCCTCCAGGACCAGGGTTGGGAACCACTGACATACTGTATGAGAAGCGATGTACGGTAAACAAAAAAACTGAGGTGTTCATGTAGCTCAAACAGAGCATGGTGTAAACAACATCAAGATTGTGTCATCATTTATTCATACTCAAGTCATTCCAAACCTGTATGAATTTATTTCAGCTGTTGAACGAAAAAGAAGAAATTTTGAAGATTGTTGGTAGCCAAACAGTTGACTTAATAAATAATAACAGAATTTTCATTTTTGGGTGAACTATCCCTTTAACTAATATATATATACCTTGAATTACTTTTGATGAAAATATTTGCTAAATGTAAATGTTGTCAAATTGTGAAAATATTATTTAATAATGAGTATTTCGGATACATGAAATGCTATTAATGAAATTAGCCTAAGCAAGACAAACTAGTCTGCCATTTCCAACAACTGACATTGCTACAACGGAATTTTTTTTTTTTTTTCTGATGTTAGTGTGTTTGTTTAGTAAGATGTGAAGAAAGTAACAGAGCGTTATTTATAGAAATAAAATTGAATGCTAATATATATATATATATATATATATATATATGAAATGTAAGAATGTAATTCCATACATAATATATATATATATATTCCTTTTTCTTCTTCTTTTATAATTAGCATTAAATTTTATTTATACCAAGACAAAGAAGCTGGAAATATCATACCAGAAATGTAAGAATGTAATTCCATACATAATTTCTACTACATAACGAGTGGTGCTTTGATATGTGGCGAAAATTATGCAGGTCATGAAAAAACAAAACAGAATTCACCTGTGATGTGTGCAGTTGGATATTGTTGGTGGAAAATTATATAAACTAGAATGAGAGTGAGAAGTGTGTTTTAAAAGCACACAGGGCCAAATGTACTCAGATCAAGAAACATCACATGCACCCATGAATAACTAGAATTAGTGTTTGATTTTACAATTGAGGCAGGCCAAAAAGAACATAGCGTGGTGGCTCTTCTTAAGTGCAGGAAATAAACTTCCAGATGCCAGGCAGTCAGTAAACAGCGGCTCAGACAATCAGCAAATGGGGAAAAAAAGAAAAACGGCCGGCCTGGAGCTTTTGGCACCCACTGTGTCATTACAATCAAAAGGCGATCTACATGTATATTTACACTCCAGCACCTGTTCCGTCATCCGCGTCCCTTCAGGAAGTAAATCAGCATCACAGTCCACAGCTTTTGCCTACCGTCCAGCTCCATGCAATCAAGAGTCCCAGCAATCAGCCGGGTTATTTTCTCCGCGCTGGCAGAGTTAGAAGGCCACTTCAGTGCATTACCTCTCTCGGCCCAGTCGTGAGACTTGTCAATGCGGTGCAATAAAAAGAGATTGAGACTGAAAGTTGAGATTGAGTTTTATTGTCATTTTTACTGCACCTTACAATCATCGATTTGCCTGGGCCAAGACAAAGCAAGAGATTGGAGCGACTAATACCAAGCCTGCCATCGTAAAAATCACAGACTGCAAAGTCAGTCTGAAGAGTTGATTTTATGTCTTGAAAATGTAGTCTCTGGGTGCTGAGCGCATTTTTCTCGCCTTTAGCACAGCAATGTTTCTGTCTTTCTCACACTTTCTTGCTCTAATGCTTTGCTTGAACACAAGATGGTGGCCCCAAAACGGCATTTAGACTATTCAGACACTATTTCAAATGAATGAATGTAATTGCATTAGATAAACGTCAAACCAAGTGGCATAATTGCAAGAAACAGAAATAAGCACGCTCTTCAAGCAAAACATGATTTAAAATATGATTTTACTACAACTGTTGTAAATCTGGACATGTATCCATGGGAAACGTCTTACTATATATACTGTATATACACATTACACATGATAACACTCTTTCTGAATAGGTACCTTCATACAGTTATCGACTAACTGGGCAGCAAAGTAACTGCCTAAGGTTTCAAAAACATCCCAAACATATATAGACTCACTAAAAATCACTGTGGGACCAGCTGGTTAAAAGTACTTGCTTATTTACAGATGCCACTACATTATTTTCTAATGCAATTCACTTGTTTCCCCCCACCAAAAAAAGTTTCCAAATACTTTTTGGGGCCACTGTACTGTGTATTGGCGAATAGGCATTGATATTTACAATATCAAAGTATTTCATACTGATTTAAGACCACCGACTGTACATTTATCCAAAGCAGCATACATTACATATAAAGTATGTTAATTTTATTTTTTTCTTCTTCTTCTTTTTTAATTGTTCCCTTGGAATCAAACCCATGACCTTCAAATTGCTAGCAACAAGCTCCACTGTTTGAGCTACAGAAATGCAGTGGCAGTGACTGAAATCACCCTCCTTCACTATTCCCTACATTACAAATATAGTCATCTAAATAAATGAATAAAAACGAGTGAGTGGATTCTGACAAAAAAAATAAATAAAATACAACAAAAAAGAGCACCCAAAGTCCTGTGAAGGATTAATTTTAATGTGACGCTCACAGTACATAGGTATTCGCAAGTGTACATAATTATACCACTACTAACATCAGTTGTACAGTTATTATTGAGGTGTATTGAATACGTGGACATTTTATAATGACCACCATGACTTTGGACACCACTTCAAATGGCAGTCACCACAAACAGAGCACTAAATAAGGGGTGATTTCAGACACAGCCATTCTGTCTGGTAACTACTGTGTGCAAGTGTGCCAAATTGGCATTATGGGTAGTTCCTTGTGGTCCAATTGGTTTCAGTTGGGATGGCAACTTGCATTTGCACTGGACACGTTTTTATAGGCTGCAGTGTAAAAAAATAAATAAAATTATATATATATATATATATATATATATATATATATATATATATATATATATATATATATATATATATATATATATATATATATTTGAAGATTATTAGAGTATGTTTAACAATATATATTTTTTTGTTTTTCTGCTTCAAAATGTAATGTTTAATTCAACATATTACTTGCCATTTTCTTGTATAATTTTGTTTTGATATCTATTATTATAGGGTGTCTTTACCTACCATGTACTTACATTAAACATAATTAATTTTTCTTGGTATGATTTACTTATTGTGTACATGTTGTATTGCATGTCATGGTAGCACTTTTTATTTATTTATCTATTTATTTATTTTACAGTCATGTTCCGCATGCACATGCTATGCACTTATTATAGTAATTGCAATAACTGTGTAATAACGAGGTACTAACCCTGAACCTACCCCTAACCCATGTAGTTACCTTATATTATTCAGTATATTAGGTAAGTACACTGTAAGTACAGGTAAGTGTACATACTGTAAAATAAAATGCAACCCAAATCACTTTTGCTGCTCGCAAGGTGGGATATGGTTAAGGTTATGGCCAGGTTTGGAGTGGTGAATTGATGAATTGTATCAAATGATTAATTTAAATGTAGGTACATAGTAGATAAAGACGCTTAATATAAAGTGGGCTGAGAAAAAAATATATATATGTTTCAAAGTAAATTCGTAAATCTCAAACCATTTTTCTTTTACAGTGTTTAAAAATATTTTGCAACTCAACATGACATTTTAAAAACCTAAGCTAATGCCAAATGATGTTGGAAAAGAAGGCATTATATGATGCAGTGGATAAAGTGTCCACAATTTTAATAACAATTGAAAAATAGCAGCATTTTTTTTTTTTTTTTTTTTTTTTTTTTTGCTATTCGCTTTTTCTGCAGTGTACATGTGGAAGTCATGACACCATTTGAATGCCTCGGGGATGTCACTAATGTGAGTTTATATCCCAGCTGGTTTACCTAACGCTGACACTATCATAGTAATTCGTTTTCCTCCCTCTGCTGCTTGTCAAAGCAACAGCTGGGACGATTGAGCCCCAGAGCCCCACGCAGACCAATGAACTAGTCCTGAACCAATCCTGCTCTAAATCTTTATACCTCTCCACATTATATTTATATAGCCTATATATAATGTCAGAACAGGATGTTTGGAGTGCTTACCGGACATACCGGATTCTGCTGTCCACCATAAAAGACAGCACTGATGGGATTACCCTAACCCTAGCCTTCAAAGACTTGTTTGTGTATTTATTTATCTCTCGGTATTCAACCCCAGCACAAGCTCATCAAGTCATCAGCCCGCCAACGGAGGCCACGCTCCAAAAAATGAAGGGGATTAAAAAAAGAGTTTAAGCCATGAATGTGTTTGCTCGGCACTTTGAAATACACCCGTTCAACTCAGCATGTGTTTATGCAGTGCTTAGACGCCAGTTCTCAACCAAACAACTGCTATGAAGCATCAGACCATATTCAACTATAATCTGTTTTGGTTCTTATATTATTAATGAGATTAACTCCTGTTGTGGAGTGTAAACCTATCAAATTAAAGGGGCCATAGAGAGAAAGCTTAGGCAGAAAGGTAGAAATGTCTTTATAGGTGTGTGCAGTCAACTGTCGATGTTGAATTACAACTAATCTCATTGGTAAGCACCTTCTTGACACGCTAAATATGCCTTCAAGACTATTTGTACATTTTTTAATGCAATTCACAAACTATATACATTGCCTACTGCTGTTTCAAATAATGCAGATAAGAATAAGAGAATGCACTTCTAAACAAACATTGACGGAACTGAGCATATTTTTTTATTTATATATATATATATATATATATATATATATATATATATATATATATATATATATATATATATATATATATTTTAAGGTGATCTATTATGCCCCTTTTTACAAGATGTATCTGATGTCCCCACAGTGTGTATGTGAAGTTTTAGCTCAAAATACCCTACAGATAATTTTTATAGCTTGTTGAAATTGCCATTTTTAGGGTATGAGCCAAAACGCGCTGTTTTTGTGTTTGTCCCTTTATATGCAAATGAGCTAGTGCTCCCGCCCCCCTTTTCAGAAATGTGCAGAGTTTCTAAAGCTTAAGTACCGGCATGCCATCAATAACAAAACACTCTCTCACGCACTGAAAATGTCCGAAACTGGTAGTAGCTGTGTTCAGCCATATATGTTCGAACTGGTGTCGTGCCGAATTCTGCACCCTACCAGATTATTTATGAATTACACAGACATGGAGCAAGGCACAATAAAAATAACAACATAGCTGGTCTCATGGTGTCATCGCATGCTATCACAAACTTTATAAATCCCACATATGATTATTAGCTTGACAAATTCAAGCAGTCAATTTCATATTGCTTTCATATGAAAATTTGGACTACCACATTCCTATTCACGATCATTCTAGTAGCACGTGAAGGCAGCATCAGTGAAAACAGACAGCTTTAGCAACATTAGCCTTACAGAGTGCCAAGATGCTCTTTCAGAAAGGCAGTTTGGAAAACAAACGCGTGATACTTACTTCTTCTGGAGGTGTAGCTGGATCACGAACAGTGGGCACTGCTCCACCCTTCAGGAGCAACTTTTGTGCAAAACCTGCTTTATACTGACCCTCATTCACAAAGCAGTCTGATGTAAAATGATTCACGCAGACATAAACAAATTTCTGTAGAGGGAGCATTTTCTTTTTGAATACAAAATGAATCAACCTCGTCTTCAGCAGCTCCAATTTCAGGAGTAAATGGACAGAGCTATGTGGATTCATACATCCAGCTACAGAGAACCTATAAAAATGCTTGGGAGACATTCTCGTCAGTGCAGCAATGTTGGACTGTGTACAACTCGCTGTGAACTCGCTCAGGGTGGTTCTATGTTAAAACGGCAGTGTCTGTCAACATTTGTGGGCAGGGCCGGTGGCTAATGTGACATCACATTAGCACCAATGCTGAAAACAGGTTTTGGGAGACACTGGTCACTATTTATGGGGATTAAAAAAAAAAAAAAAAAAAAAAAGGAGTGGGTGGATTTTTATCATTATAGGGTGGTTGTGTACACACACACTGCCAACACACATTTATGTCCAAACACACATTTATGTATGCATTTTGCATAATAGGTCCTCTTTAAGTTATACAATTCACAAATTATATACTGTAGTTTACTGCTGTCTCTGTTTTATACCTGTACATTCTAGGCTGATTGCTTTTATTATACCAGAGTGTCAAATGTAAGCAGAATTCATCATGTGAATCTTTAACTACACATTTTCATTTGAACAACCAGTCAGTAATTACACTGGTTTAAGCCTCTATATGTTTTTGATTCCCTAAAAAGTACTGACTCAGTAGAGTCTTTCATTCAGGAATCAGGCCAACCTAATTGTGCTGTATATTTCTCAGATCACTTAATTAGATTCATTTTTTTAGGAATCAGACTTCACTGTTTGCACTGTATGTTTGCTGATTCACTAAAAAGAACCGGGACATAATTGGTCTGATTTAGCTGTTTGTGCTGTATGTTTTTAACTCACTAAAAGAACCGACTCATTTGAATCATTCATTTGAGAAACAGACTTCACTGTTTCCACTGTACCTTTTTAAATAATAATAATAATAAAAAAATGAACCAACTCTTTAGAATCATTATTTTGCAATCATCATTCTTCTCCAATTTTTTTTTTTTATATATATATATATTTTTTTTTAAGAATCCGTTATTGGTACCCAAACCTTTTAGTCCATGTCTTTTAGCTTCGAGGTCATCATGATGAAGCTGAACTTCAATGGACCTGATCTACTTTGGACATCAAGCACAGTTTATATATATATATATATATATATAAAATGTCCTAAAAAAAAATCAAGCATTTAAATGTAATAATGTCATTATGAGCTGGATAAACCCAACAATATGCAAAAGGATTGCAATAGCTATACAGACAATAGCTGTCTGAGTATAATAATAATAAAAAAAAATATATATATATATATATATATATATATATATATATATATATATATATATATATATATATATATTTGTTTCTTAGTGTTTCTTACTTTAAGCAATATTTCACCACACAAAATACATTATGGTAGGTGAAAACAATTTATCCGTAAGGCGTAGCAAATGAACCCATATTTAATGTAGTCTGGGTCTTATTTTATTGCATCTTGTATAGTTTTTTTCTCTCTCTCTCTCTCTCTCTCTCTCTCTCTCTCTTAAAATATTACAAAATAAAAATGACAAAATGTACAATATTACTATTGCAAAAAATTTGACCAAAATACTGTTGAGAGACATGGACATGTTTGTCCAATAAAAATCTGTCAAGTACTACAATGTCCCCCATAATACCACCTGCAAGCAACTAGCAATAAAATGGCAAGTAGCAAATCATGGTTCACGAAGCCATTTTAGTAGGAAATGTGTCAATATAGAAAATTGAGTTCATTTATTCTGATATAAAGGTCCAAGATCATGGGTTCAGTTCCCAGGGAATGTATGAACAAATGTGTAGCTTGAATGTGAGCACTGTAAAAGTTTTTCTCAATTGCAGGAATGTATGTCTACAAATCAAAGCAAGAGCCCAATCTCGTTCCATTTTACTCTATTAATACTTTTTTTCTCTCTCTCTTGTTGTCATTAACTTTTCAAACTAATTTTTGTCAGTATCTTATATCCTTGAAATTTCAAACCTTGTAAAAAGCTTCGGGGTATCTTCTGTCCTTTCATATCTCACAGACACATTTTAAACAGTTCACAATCCTGCTGTTATAAAGCTAGAGGCAACATATTTGCAATATGGGTCTTTCTATGCTATACCAGCTTTCAAAATGATACATCACTTCAGATCTTTATATCCTTAAATTTGCAGTTCAGTAGAGCTTATGTTTAAATGCCCTTACTCATTTGTAATTGAAAAGCTATGCAAAATGCTCATGTATTACTAGGACTAAAATCCCTTTATCAGATTAATTCAGTTGTGTTTGTCACTGTTTTGCATTAATTTTTCAACTTTCAATCAAGTGCAACAAAACTTGCATGAAGCTTCACACTAATAAATATGCATACTCAGTGTTTCCTTAGACGTAGTCCTACTTTGAGCTACAGTATGTCAACAAGTTTTAAGCAAGCTGTGCTTTATATGTTAACTTCAATCACAGTGCAGATGTGATTTTAACAGTGTGCATGCTTAGTATGATGCACACTATCTAAATGCATAATAAACCTTAGATCTGCATGATGAAAACATTACATTGACTGAATAATGACATCCACTTTTATCTGCAGTAAATCCTGATTAGAGCTCAAAGTGCAAAGTTTCACAGTGTCAAAAGCAGTGGACTAAAAGCCAGAAAGAGGGAAAAATCACTTTTCAACATTTATTATGAAATTAAAAAGATAAAATATCACTGTTCAAACAATGCTCAGCAGAAAACAAAAACAAAATCATGATATTAATAGTCATCCAGGATTACTTGAGCTGCATACAGATTGCAGTGGGGAAGTACATTATAACAAGCGAAAGAAAAAATATGCAGAAACAAAATCATAACAGTCCATTATAAAAATAATCACAGCACATTAAGCAAGATTACCAGGAGGTCAATTTACATAAAACATATTTTATGTACATTATAAATTACGGCGGGTGCAGTGGAGGGGTGGAACAGGAGAAGTTCACTACAGATTATGGTAATCAAAGATATTAATCTGAAGAAAGGGGAGGTGCTGTAATCTGACAGGATGACTCCTTCAACCTTTGGAAAGCCCCCACAGGGCTCGTTGTGTTATAATGATGTCACTGTGTCAGAGAAACAGCACTTAGGGATGGTCAAAGTACCCTCTCAAAAATAAAGGTTCTTCAGTGGTTCTTCCCCCTTCCGGGGTTCTTGAGTTGGTTGTATTGCTCTTTGGAGATTAGAAACATTCTTGATGTTACCTTACAGGTTCTTCAGATCAAAGTAACTGTTTCTGGGTTGTTTAAAGCAGCACTACATTGATGGTTTTCTTTGAGGAACTGATAAGATCAGTTCTATGGCATCGGGATCTCAAACCCTTTGTGGTTCAAACCGGAACCTTTATTGTTAAGAGTGCACAGTGGTGCTCATGTGGGGCTTCTGTCTTCTGTCCCAAAAATGTTGAGATGAACTGGTGCACATTAGATGAACCCCTACTGTACCTCAGGTGAGCATTTGTGTACAAAAATGAAATAGTGTCCAGAACATCACAAACTAGTCAAGAAACATTTTCTTCCACCGTATCTACTTTAGCCATTTCATATTGTGTGAGTCATTACCCAAATGCATTTAAAATTGCAGCATGTAGGTACTGTAAGATGAAATAAACAGAGACTTCTGGTGTTATCATGATAGGGTTTAATAATTTGTTTATATTCTTCATTATATATAATTAGGAATCATGCAATGGCATTAATCAGTCAATGTTTATATGTGTATGATAATGAAGGATAAAAATATGGAACTAAAAAAAAAAAAAAAAATCAGAAGGAGTGAAAGGCAGAGTGTTCTCATATAGTCTGTCAGAGATCACAAAGTGGACCCGGGAGCCATCTTTTATCAATCAGTTTGCTTTATGAAATGAAATTATGATGAATGGTGCTGACTTTTGCTTGTGACTTCAGCAAATGAACTGCCAGAGAGCAGGCAGAGGAAACAACACAGCTACACACATTTGAACATTCATCTTTTGAATACTTTATCTTTTTCTCTCCTTTTGACTTCAAAAACAAAACAAAAACATCTAGACCAAAACTTACTTGGTATAAGTTCATGGTCCTGAAACCTATTTGGACACTCAATCCTTGCTTAAAATGTCTAAAATGTCAAACCAAGTGGCATTTGTTTTAGATTTTGTGGAGTATGTAGACACTTTCTGGTTGTGAAACATTAGTGTTACAATTCGTGTTTTACCTGTGGTCGCACTGTGTGAAACCGAGGGGAAATTCTTCATACATCAAGTTTAAAGGTCTTTGCAAACATGGGTAAGAAAAATTTCTAGCATTACTTATATCATTGCAGGTGCTAATTTAACGTTTTGTAAAATGAAATTCATGTCGTTTTAAGTATGGAATGAATGTCCAAATAATTTTTGAAGCCACTGAAGTTCATTTAAATCACATTTACTCCACAGTTGTGAGAGTAATTGTGTGATGACCATGAAAATTATGAAAAAAAAGTCAACAACAAATCTGAAAATCTTAAAAATCCTGGTAATTTGCCAATGGTCTGTGCTAGTTTGGTTTATGAATAAATAAAAACTCTAGCATAAGAGAAGCTTTTCTTTATTCTGTACATACAGGAGAGGGAGGTCTTGCTTGAAGTTCTACCAGAAGCACCTTCTGAACATCTGTGTGAATGTACAGTATAAAAGTCTTGAGCTAACTAAAATGGTCTGCTAGCACCCAAGTGGGGTGCCTTCAACCCTACCTCAAACTTAGTTTGTTCTCTATATTTAGGAGTTTTACAGGCTTTGCATCAGGCATCCTGAGGCAATGTTCCACTCTTACACAGCCTCACCTGTCTTCCATCAGTACCCTATCAAGAGCTGTTTGACAGTTTGGCCCCAAAAAGGGCTATAACTGCAAAGTACTTTATACAGAGTGAGTTCAACTTGAACTTCAGAAGCTGAGCCTCACAGGGGCAAAACAGGGAAGTTTTCACCTTGGCGTTGGGTCCAGAACGTGCACAATCAACGGTCTGTTTGAAAGATAAGCCTGCTTGCTCCCACCCGGGATTTTAAAAACTGCACTTGAGGTAGACTGGATTACTTAAGAGAAATGGACAGCAGTGTAAATTTCAGAATTGTAAGCCACAGTCATTTGGGCTGAAACGGCGGGACTGACCCTTGAATTGAAAGAGTCTTGAATGGATTTGGAGAATTAGGAACCCTCCCAAAGACAAGAATCTCTGGTTTCCAATGTGTACATTTGGGACAAACCCGACCTTGGAGTTCAGCTGAATGTTAGATTACTCCATGGTGCCAGTGTACTGTGTAAAAACGGTGCATTGAAGATGGAAAAAATAGAATCTTTTTCATCCACAGCTGGTTTTAAAAGGGAAACTTCACCCCAAAATAAACATTCTGTCATCATTTACTGTCCTTAACCTGCATGATTTTCTTTCTTCTATTGTTCATGAAATGAAAGTCACTTGGGTCCAAAAGAACTCTGGATCCCACTGACTTTCATTGTGTGGACTAAAAAACACTGAAGCATTTTTCAAAGTATCTTCTGTTGCACACAGAAAGGTATACAGGTTTGGAGCGACACAAGGTTGAGTAAATGATGACAAAATGTTTATTTAATAACAGAACACTGCACCAATCCAATGCAATTTACATAATATTTAATCTAGGCTCCCGTAAAGCAGTCAAAGAGGAGCCCAACAACGCGTAATAATGAATTGCAGAGGCTCTTTATGCAAGACAATGAGAGGCAGCGAGCAGCCGCAAGTGTTGTACCCCGACTAAATCTCTTTCCCTGGCCCAACGGAGCCCCTCCATCAGCTCAACGTGCCAGATATCGCAACAGACATCCCCCTCAGGTGCAATAATGTCACAGTCCATTAATCTTCTCAAACTTCAGGCCCTGATCCTGGGAGCCCCGTCCATGCTAATCCCTTATTAATGTGGCAAATGAACCTGTGGAGAAAGAACTACTCCCTCCCGGCCCTTCACCATCACAATGCGGAGTCTATTACCACCTTCCCCCATACCGTCTCGAGTCTCTACTGTTTGCATTAGGATGTCCATTCACTGAAGCATAAAGCCACTCGAGAGAGGCTTGAACACACACACACACACATCTCTTCATTCCACATATTATTCGCTCAGTGCCCTCGCCAGTAACCTTTGTCTAGCTTGCATATGGCAGAGCACAAGCCTGATGCATGTGTAATCTCTTAAGATTCAATGTTGCAATTCAAGTCAGCAACCAGGCACTTTTGTTTCATTTTGGTTTTTTTCTTAGCTAGTTGAGACTCTCAGGAAAGGCGAAGCGTACAGATTCCTTCTATTATGTGACAGTGGGAAAGACCTGACTGCGCTCTGCTTTGCCAGATTAGAGGACAGCTCGGCAACAGAGGAAACAGTGCATGAGAGACAATCATCTGGTCTCTAAAAACAGTCCAGCGGAATCTCTCAGGGTCTGATTGCTTCCTAATCCAAACGGAATAACCGCATCACTTCAGAATAACTGCAAGTCATTATTGCTAGCACTCACTGGTAGAGCTGTTAGGCTCCTCTCAGGGCTCGGATACATATGAATGAAGCTCTCTATAAGAATCTATATTTATGGACAAAGATCTGATAAGAAATCTGAATCTGATAGACATGATGTAAGTGAAATTCTTGATGTGAAATTTGAGCAGGTATGAGTATAAGCAGAGACTTTCCAGCATGAAGCGCAAACTCTCTTATAAATGCTTGCACGAGTTCAGTTTGCTATGAGCAGTCACTTCCCTGTTTAATTTCTCCAACTGAGTTTATTAATCAGGCTTGTTGAGGAGTTTTCCCGCAGAGCGGAGTCTTGCACACTATGCATGCACGCTTAATCAATAACCTAAATGTTTCATACACTTTGTAATAGACTTTTTAATGCGCCTCCATCCTGAGAAGCTATTGAACCATGATGTGTGCGTGTGTGTTTGCCCCATGCAATAAAAAAACTACAAATGAGAAATAAATGGCCTACTCTGATTATTTTGCAATAAAGGCTGTTCATCAACAAGTTCTTTGGAAGGTGAGTGATTTGTATCTCTTGTATATTGAATTTCACTTTCAAAAGCATAGTAAAGTGACAGAGAAATGGGCAAGGAATGATACACATTGATTCCTGGATGCAAGGTGGAAATTTTCCTACAATATATTTTATTATCAGTAGCAGTGTCGAAACGATTGGAAAGTCGAGAGGACATATTATTGCACTTATAAATCATGTTGGCTCATGACTAGTAATTATATGACTTGATAAGTTTCTATGGTTTAAAGAGTAGAGCATGGCACTAGCAAGGTCATGAGTTTAATTTCAAGGGAATGCATGAACTGAAGAATTGTAAGCGTAGAATGCAATGTAAGCTTGCTTTGGATAAATGCATTAACACCCAATGAATCACTCATGCAACCAATGCTTTTGCTTAGTCTTAAAGGGCCAGTTCTCCCCAAAATGAAACTTCTGTCATCATATACTCACCCCCATGTCATTCCAAACCTGTATGACTTCCTTTCTTCTGTGGGGCATAAAAGAAGACGTTTTGAAAAATGTTGGGAAGCAAAAAAAGACACTGGACACTATTGACTTTTCTCCTTTTGTGTTCCACAGAAGAATAAATGCATAAGGAATGACATGAGGGTGAGTAAATGATGACAGCATTTCATTTTGGGGTGAACTATCCCTTTAAAGCTGTAGTTTTACACAGCCACCTACATTTTTTTCATTGCACTGCGGCCACGCAGACTGAAAATGGTAATGTTTGCTTCACCCTTGACTATCAGGCAAGTTTGCATGTGCTCATTGTTGTTTGCACTGCTTCAGTTCAGTTGGTGAACAGAAAGGCCAAGTGTTAATTGCCCTATGGCTGTCAGCAGAGGTTTTGGGTGCTATAATAAGCTTTCCACTGATGTGCCTCTAGCTGTGCTAACTAGCTCTGCATGGAGGCTGCCCCAGTATCTATGAGCTTTAGAGAGGAAACACACAGTCAATGGCCTTTAAAGGATCGAGACAGAGACACAAAGGGCAACCCCTGTTTAAACACAGACCCCTCTGGACTGAGCGAACAGCACATTTCACAGTGTGGTACAATCCATCTACAGCGTTGACAGGCATCTGTCTCTGCACTTACAGTGGCAGCTATTGTTTTGGGTCACTGAGTCATTCGTTAAGGCATGTACAGCATGACAGCATGGTTCCCAATAGGACAGTAGCTGCAGAGGCCGCTCTCTTGGCCTGGATTGCAGTTCATTATGTAATCTGTCGTTCTACATTGGTGTACTCCTTTCTTTCTCCCTACAATGCAATCCTTAGACAGGAAGAAGGAAAGAGAATGCAATGAATTGCTTTGCATATGCAAAATCTCATTGAAAAACCTTTTGAAATGCTTCATCACAATCATTTGACATTCTCATTTGGAAGGGGAATGGGATGAGTTGCAGTGTAACCTATCAATGGGTCATATCCTATGTGGCCTGCATGTCCGCGATCTGGACAGCCCACACAAGAGCAAGCCAACCCAGACGCCCCCATCTTCCAGACTCTCTTCCGCCCGGAAACCAATATAAGACGAGCTTTTGTTTGTACAGCTTTCACGCTTAAGGAAATGATAAACGATCTTCCACACACTCAATCTGGAAATATGCAGAGTTGTGTGTGTTTACTTACTGTAGCTACACTTTGTGGACAAAATTATCCCCTGAAGTTAACTAAATCTGACAAAACTTTTCATTGGGGACATCCAGGGATGTTCTTAATTGGAAAAGCAATTCATGCAAAGAAAACAATAATTATTATTATTTTAAAAATGCAAATGTTTTCTTCTAGGGAGACAGGCTTAGTCTGCAGTAATTACAGTATAATTGAAGCATATAGTTGGACCTCAGTTAGAGACAGTATCCAAATATAGTTTAAATACCTATGTTTAAATAAAGTATCTAAACATTTATGTTTGTGAGTGTGTTGGTCTACTTTGCTATACTTTGGACATAAACTTGTCCCCAGAAGTAAAAAAAAAAAAAAAAAAAAACTAAAGCAAACTAAAAAATAATTCATAACTCATAAATAAGGTTAAAATATTTATATTTCAATTTTAAATAAACACAACTAAATAAAAGCATAAAATTATATCTTCAGTAAGGAAAAAAAAAGCTTCCATGAATACTAAACAAAAAAAAAAAAACAGTTCATAAAGTTTTTTATTATTATTATACAAATATTAAATTGTCTCCAGATGATAGTCTGTAGTAATAATTAGTATAATAATTACAACAGAGTTAAAACAGAAGTCCTTATTTAGATAGCTAAGTAAACAAGTGTTTATGCATTTGTTCTCCAACGGTTAGACCTTATCTTATACATCTCTAACAGCCATTACCAATATGTTGTGTATTCAGTCCATCATTAGACATGAGCTGTTTACTGAGAGAGATGCTCCCATAGACACAAACGCACACGCACACAAACACACACACACACACAGAGACAAAAGGGCAAGGGAAAGGCAAGGAGACAGAGAGAGACAAAAAGTGAGCCAGATATAGCGAGAGATAGTGAATGAGAGAGAGCGACAGAGAGAGAACGAGTAACTGCCCCCCACTTCTTCCCCATGCATTACAGACACACACAGCATGTTGGCCCATAGCCAGAATATGGCATACAGAACAACAGTGCCACCTAAAGGTAATATTCCCCTCCCTCCCTCCCTCAACTCTCTCTCATCATCTGGGTTTCATACTACGAGATGCTGTGCTTGGCAACTCGCTTCTGTGATTTCGCTTCATACAGTAGAATTGTCTTTGAGAAATATGCACAGCTACCGAAAGGGAATGCTGTTCTATACTAAATATCTGAGACAGTTTATTGGCTTAGTATTTGGATACCATTGGATTTAATGAACCAGTAGATAATGTTTAATGTTGTGTGCGCACATTTTCTCTATTAGTAGATTAACTGCAGTCCAAGATTAATTAAGAAATTGGTATCATAGAGAATGCTAATTAACAAATGCAGAAAAATAAGAACAAGACTGAATTTGAGTGGTTACTTATACAAGTGATGGTTTGTTTGATAATGCCTAGAGTCAAATTCATTTCTTCCACAAAAGAGTTTGGATGTCGAAATGAGAAAATGGTGATCGAAGTAGACAGGCAAGAAAAAAATGTTTCTTTCACAAACTCTCAGAACATTGCATCTTTGAACCATGACAGAGCAGTGAAATTAAACTGAATCTAGCCTTGTAGGACTCATAAGAGAAGTTGGATTCTTTTCAAATCTCACCCTTTAAACCAACTGCTTATCCAGCACTTGTTTCAAGTAGAGGTTTATAAATAAAAACAAAATAAAAAACACAGAAATGCATGTGGTAAGATGATGACAATAGTAATTTGCCTGGGTCTGCTAGTTTCATATAAAACACATACAATATTTACGACTTTTTTGGTCATTATAGGAGAACATCTACGGGGGGCTTTTTGAATTCTACATTCTAGAGCATCACAGATGTATCAATCAGAGCAATTTAGCTACCACAGGCACTTCAGTACTGAGCAGGGCAGTTATAAGCAGTACTTATAGACCAGTAAAAGTGTTCTTTTACCTGTCTGGTGTGCAAAGGTGCCCCCTTTGACTTGAATCCTCCTTGTGAACTGCATTCTGAGGCACTGAAGTGATCGGAGCTGGTGGAGGAACGTTTGGAAAGCGTGTCACAGCCCCCAACAAAGGTATTGTCCAGTGGCAGCTCCTGTATCACATGATGCTTTTTCACAGACACCGGAGTGTCAGCTTTGAGGTGGAAGGCCGACTGGGGTGAAGCAGACTTGTAGTGCCGGGCCAAGTCTGGGCTGCTGGGTTTGAAGGTGGTAGTAGGGGTGGCATTCCAATCAAAGCGTCCAATCCCAGGCTCCTCGAGCTCAGCTGGGAGACTGATGGTTCCGTTTATGGGTTCGTGAGCAGAGTCGTCAGGTTTGTTCTCCTCGATGGTGACAAAGTTTAAGAGGGAGCTCTTTGGTGACTTCCTCTTTTTGCGCTTCTTCTTCTTGTTTTGCTTGTTCTCCTGGTTGGGGGACATCCACTCGGCACCCTGCTTCTTTCTCTGGGCCGCCTTGAACTGTGAGGCATGTCGGCAGCGCACCAGAACTGTTATGAAGATGACCACGATCACTACCATAGCGCCTGTCACGATGGCAATGATGGTTTTGAGATTGTCAACATTCTGATAAGTCTCACTGGTCTCACCGATGTTTCTATCCAGTGGCGTTTCCATTGTCCGACGGATGAGGTCATGTATGTATGAGGAATTTCCAACCGTGTCGTTTATGTACAGGAAAACAAGGACAAGAGTCTGCAGGGACTTTGGATAGCCGAAGTCACTGATGTTGACCACTAGCCTATGGAGGCCAATGTCTGTAACTGTGGGTTTCTCCTCTAACGTGATGTTTCCTGTTACAGGGTCAATTCTGAAAAGACCTCTTCCGTTACCACTCACAATAGTATACTTGAGTTCTGCATTCATACCTGTATCACCATCTACCGCAAACACCTCGGCCACAACCGATCCTGGAATTGCAGACAGTGGCACTAGCTTGAAAGAAGTGTTTGATGGCGGGTAGATGACGATGGGGGGGTTATCGTTGACATCAATGACATTGATGGTCACCTTGGCAGCTGACGAACATGGGGGGCTTCCGTTGTCCACAGCTCTGACGTCAAAGGTGTAGGAGCTTTGCTGCTCTCGGTCAAAGGAAACGTTGGACTTTATGACTCCAGAATCTGGGTCAAGGATGAAGTTCTCATTATCGTTAAGGATCGAGAGTCTCACCACGGCGTTCTCACCAGCATCTGCATCTGTGACTGTGATTACTCCAACAGTACTATATTTAGGCAGGTTCTCTGACACAAAGAACTGAAAGTGGTTGTGTGTAAATTTAGGACTATTGTCGTTCTCATCCAGTATGGTCACTATGACTGCAGCTTGACTCTGCAGAGCCCTGGTGCCATTGTCCCTAGCAGTGACCGTAAAGAGGAATCGCTCTTGTTCCTCCCTATCAAATACCCTGGATGCGGTTAGCACTCCTGTTTT
Organism: Cyprinus carpio; assembly: GCF_018340385.1. Classification (NCBI taxonomy): domain Eukaryota; kingdom Metazoa; phylum Chordata; class Actinopteri; order Cypriniformes; family Cyprinidae; genus Cyprinus; species Cyprinus carpio. The sequence continues at coordinate 4,656,857 of NC_056602.1, read as the reverse complement.
GCGGTCAAGATCAAAGAATGATGCATTGGGTCCAAGCTGGTAGACAATCTCTGCATTCCTTCCGCTGTCCTCATCTGTGGCGCTGATGGTTGTCAGGAACATGTCACGTTGGTTGTTCTCCATCACAGCCAGCTCAATGACAGGCTGGGTGAAAATGGGTGGATTGTCATTCTCATCCTCCAGCCGTACTCTAACCAGGGCAGTCTGGTTCAGACTAGGTTTTCCAGAGTCAGAAGCAACAATCTTGAAGATGTACTCCTTGGTTCCTTCATAATCAAGCAGTGCGGATGTTTCTAACAAATACTGGTTATCATAAACTGCTTTGAGGTGAAATGGAACATCTTTTTCAATGAAGCAAATCACCTTGCCATTGACATCTGTGTCTTTGTCAGATACAGTAATGAGAGCAATCTTGGTATTTATTGGATCTTTTTCTGAAAGCATTACAGTACCATTAGTTGGACTGATGATGTATCTCAAGTCGATGTTTGGAGCGTTGTCATTCACATCTGTCACATTGATAGTGATGGTGGCTCTTGCTGGACTCGAGCTTCCATCGCTGGCTAGTACTGTGAGTTTATGAATGGCGGTCTCCTCTCTATCAAGCGGCCTTTGAACTGTTATGAGCCCAGTGGTGGAGTTAAGAGCAAAAAGTCTCCGTGTCGCTGGAGACACCTGGGTCCCAAACATGTATTTTATTTCTGCATTGGCTCCCACGTCTGCATCAGTGGCTTGCAGCTGAACTACAGATGTGCCGACGGGAGAATTTTCCGGGATGTGGACCTCAATTTGGCCTTCTTTGAAGACGGGCCGGTTATCATTAACATCAGTGACGGTCACCTGTAGAATGGCAGTGCTGGATTTTTGTGGGTTCCCCCCATCCTCCACTTTGACTTTCATCACATAAGTATCTTTCTGTTCTCTATCTAAATTCTGCTGAACGATAAGCTGAGGCCATTTCTCACCCTCTGGTGTCTCCACAATATCCAAACCGAAGGCACTCTGCCCGTTCAACAGCTCGTATTTGTGTACGCTGTTGGGTCCGGTATCTGGATCGGTGGCAGAGGGAATGGCAAAGCGGCTGTTGATGAGTGTGTTTTCCGGAATTGAAATGTTGATCACAGGCGAGGGAAACATGGGGGCATTATCATTGGTGTCTTTGACAATGATTTTAATTTTGATTAATCTGAAGAAGTCATTGGGCAAAATGACCACCTCGATTTCAAAAGAGCACTCGCTGTCTTCAAAAGAGGGGCCGGGACAGAGTTTCTCCCTATCAATACGGTTGGAGGTGGTAAAGATTTCCCCTGTGTTGCTCATCACTCTAAGTAACGGGGTGTCACCTGCTTTCGACACAAGTCGGTAAACCAGATTACTGGTAGCCCCAGTTGCAGAATTCATATGGGAGATGTTCAAGTCCTTTGGTATGTTTCCAATAAGAACATTCTCCTGTAGCTCTTCTCGAATAGGGTAAATGAGCTCTTGGGCTATGGTGGGGTCTAACCAGAAACAAGCAACTAATGTTGCCAACAAGAAAAAATCTCTTAAATCCATGACAGCAGTTCACGCGTGTTCCCGCTGCTTTAATTCAAACAGTTGTCTCCATATGGTGTTGTCAGAGCCAAGGTTTCACAGAGCCTTACATTTGTAGATAAAGAGCAGCCAAACACGACCCTACAACACACAACATTATAATATTTTAGAATGAATTCCATAATACTCAACACTCAAGACAAAGAACTAACAAATGGTCCATCCAAATCAACGTAATTAAAAATCAAGCAATAAGTGTTTATAGTCTGTTTTATAGTAATGCTTAATAAAGGTGGCAATATATTCTAGTTAGAATTCTCAGATGCATTCAAACCACCACTGCAGCCTGCTTTTCACTGTAATAATTTCCCTGTGCATACACAGAGAAGCTCTAGATAAAATAATGCAGCCAGTCAAGCACTCAGCATCCTCTTTCAAGACATTTCACATGAAATAGCTCCAATATCATCTCCTTCAAAGTTACACATCATGCATTTGTGATTTAATGTCATTATTATTTAATTGTGATTTAATAGCATATGCACGAGAAGTGACAGTATTTTAAACAAGATAGTACGTTAATTCTGCATGCAAACCTGTTTGGGTGTATGCATGCATGCGTTTTCTTACCACGGTTCAATGTGAGCTCGCTCATACGGAGGTTACCAATTCGCGCACATAGTCCGTTCGACCAGTCAGAAAAATGATCTGCCTTCAGTATAATATGAGGATATCCGTATTGGTTACTGCTTTGAGGACTAGGTCAGTGAATACTTTATATTTTAGTCGTGAAAATAAAAATAAAAATCCAGTTCAAAGCACAGCTGGTTTTGGGGGGAAATGTTGATTTAACAGCAATCAATCAGACAATCTTTATGAACTTTCCCCCATAGATCAGCGTGCGGTCGGGGACGCGCGGAATGCGGTGGTCGGTGATGAATCAGGTGATCCACGCGCGCGTTAACGGTCCCGTACGGTCATTCCGCATTACCGGAGGAGCCCTTATGAATCGCACCTGTTCTGCTCAAATATCGACATAAACTATCCCATCAGAGAAAAAGAGTAAAGTTCAAATGCGATCGGATCATTCCCCTCTCAGTCCCCAGTCAGAAAGAAAATCCACGGCTTCTTTCCCGGTGTCTTGTGCGTGATTCGCCGCGCACACCTGAATGAGAAAAAGTCCAAACGGTGGGATGTGTTGGGACGCTTATCCTCGCTCTCTCCTCTTCCCCAGACTGAATTTCTCGCACTAACTCTGAGTATGCCTACAGGGGAACGCCCCTCGGCGGCTGATTGGTCTGTCTCTTCATTAACGTCGCAGTGAGGGGAGGGAAAATAATGTGATTGGTTAGAATTAACGTCACTCACGCGCGCTGCTGAGACCGAGCGAAATGCTTCAGAAAGACGCTGCGGGCTGCGAGATGAGGAGGCTCGTTGTACGGTTCCATTTCACCTCATTAACGCATAAACTCATTTCATGTATTTGTTTACAGCATTTTGGTGTCAAATAACCCAAACACAAACCGAAAATGTTTTGTCACTTGTGACCGACAGTTATTTGGAGTATTAAAGAGTGCGGCATCCAGTAAGCGTTTCAAAACAGATTAAGTCTGCTGGACTGATGCAAATGAGAAGTGTATACTTAAAGCTATGCTTGTGTCAGGTATTAAGTAGGTAGGAATGTTAGCTTCACCGTTTAATCGTGTATAGCCTAATCGTTAATACGGAAACATTTGAATTGTATCAACAAAGTTAATTTTGATGAACTTTAAACCATCATGTGGCGGTTCATTGTACCACTTGTGTAATCAGCAACGTTACATTTTACAGCATTAAAAACACATTGTATAGGCTCAAATAGGTTGGTATAGTAACTTAAACAGTAAACATACGTTGGCACAAACAGTTTGAAACTGTAAAATATAACCACCAAAATGCTTCCCATAGCTAATGCTCTGTCACTGATCGTCTATGTGATTTTGACAGCAAAATTCTGTTTATAAAGTATCTGAAGGTAGTCTCGATTAAAAGGTATTCAATTGTGAAATTCAGCTGTGTAATTACTTAGCAATGATGTTATTTTATTATTAGTATTTTTTTCTTTTAGAAAGGGTAACAATGTTTTAATATGTTTAATAAAAACTATATGCACCGATCTAAAATCTATCTTTTTTTTTTATTCAAGGTTTATTAGACTGGATGTCTGGAGAGAGATGGACAGCGGTGCGTGTTTAGTTGTGTTGCGGTGAACAGCGCCATCTAGAGGCGAACATGAGACAAATGCGTCTCTACTCTCATACACTGAGCTGAAGTGGGACGAGTTTCCAGGTGTGTGTGTGTGTGTGTGTGTGAGAGAGAGAGAGAGAGAGAGAGAGAGAGAGAGAGAGAGAGAGAGAGAGAGAGAGAGAGAGAGAGAGAGTGTGTGCAAAAGCTTTGTTAGGCCAAAAAGGGAGGGACTGAAGAGCCAGTCAGGTTCTTGGAAATTATTATCAGCTTTTTCTTCCAATGACATATCAAGGGATGGAAAGATTAAAAGTAAAAAGGGAGATACAGGAATAAAGAAGGTATTTTTGGCTGGCTGACAACCTGGGCCAATCAATCATTCCTCAAACTCAATAACTGTGACTTAAGAAGAACGGCAGTTAGTAAACAGATGTACACCATACTGTATAGTATGCCTACATTAGCATTTTCCTATCAAATATATTGAATATTTTCATTAATAAGAATGTTAAAAAAACTGTATTAGTTTATTTGATCACAATATAACAATTATACATATAAATACTCCACGTTTGTTGCATGTTTTTTCCTTTCTCTTATTGAAACATTTCATTTAAAACAATGTTATCACTTTCCGTTGTGTTCTTTCCAGTTCCTTTGTGACATCATCTTACAGGAAGTGACATCATTTTGGAGGGAAACCAATAACACAAACACAGGTGAGTATTAGCAATGGATTTGCATTGTCTTAAAACATTCCTTCTTGTTTGATGAAGTTTTAGAAATATGTATGATACTATGAACAATTCAAAATTAACTTCAGGTTGACACTCTCATATAAACAAACTCCAATCCTTCAACGGCTAACTCTGGCTTGTTCATTTTCTTGGTATTAAACTAATTCAGTGTATATGCAAGGTGTGTTGCCCTTTCAGATTCAGTGACACAACACAGTCAGGCCAGAGAGTATGAGGGGTGATTTCCATGGATATTAGATTAGCTTTTAAGTTTTGCTTTTCCACTGCAATAAATTATGAGTCCTGTAAGAGCAGAGCTTTGATTTTCAAATCGACATTTTCCTTTTTATTTTCTTCATTGCTTTTTTGTCTTGTATGAATAATGCACACAAGCTCATGTCTGTGATGCTGGACTGTTGATAGGTTATGTAAAGGATTATCGCAGACCTGACAACCTTTCAATTGCATATTGATGGAATTCTATTATAGCAGCGAGACCATGAATTATGAAAGACAAAACATAAAATGTATTGATAAAGCATCCTGCCTCTATCGAGCCAGTTTAGCCACAGATAAACTCATGGCCTGAATTCAATCCATTGTTAAAGTGTAATTCTTTCATGAAATCCTCTATGATTACAGATAAGCCCTAAGGTCAACTGAGAAAGCCACATATTGAAAGATATTGACATATTTGAGCAGTTCCTTTGTGAGCAGGTCACTTCCTTAAAATCACTTCCTTAAAGAGATTGAGCTTTCTTCTTTCCAGAAGCTTTACGATTCAATGCATTTAGCTCAAGTGTTCTTCAGAGACCAAACGAAAAAGGACCACATTGCTTTTGTATCACAAGAACTAATATAAAAACACCTTGTTGACTCTCTAGATGCCCGATGGACCTGAACTTTCACAGTACCTCCATCTTAAATGAAAATACTTTTCTTACAGACAATTACGTGTGAATGTTAGACCCATAGCTGTTTGAAGCTAGTTTTGCTGTTTTCAAAATGTCATTTCTGTGATTGCTGAAGCAGTTGTAAAACACCTTGTGATTTGTAACACTGCTGCTCTTTGGAAAAAATACTCTTTGAAAACAAGTCCAGCAACACCACTGAATAAAAATAGATGTTTACAGATAGTAGGAATTATTTTCACAGAATGAATGATTAATGGATATTTGACACTTAGTTTTTAACATACACTACTCTAAATTTTCCTTAAATCCAGTGAACACACATCTGCCAAAGAAACAAGTGCAAACGTCTACTAATGACATTTACATTCAACATAAATTGAATGGAGTGTGCTTTCAGTTTTCAACATTTAAGGGTTTTTCACTTCAAACATCTCATGATTCCATTCGCAAGACCTGGTGAATTTAAATACAGGCTTTCTGTGAACTCTGCAAAAAGACCCAAAGCAGCAAAGCTCTGTGAACCAAGTACACTTACAGAAAAGCTTCAGTCACTGTAAGTCAGAACTGTAAAAAGATAACCCAAATAGAAGTGCAGCTCTCCTAACTGCAGTAAACTGTAAAACATCTAAGCGGCACTTAAAAGCAACTGGGTGATTTCTCAAGCAAATCTTCTTTGAGTTTTTTGATCTTGTTCTCAGGTGTTATAGTTGGCGGCAAATTTTGGTGCCATGTCTGCCATTCCATGGATATGGAGGCATTTGAGAAAACGTGTCTCGCACATGCATAAATAAACATTTGCACATGCACACATGTGCGCTGATGACTGTAGCTGTGGCTGCTCAGCTCTGGCCAGATGATGGTTCGTTCCAGCTCTCTGAACTGCTGTCTTCCACCACATACTAGCTGCCAGCCTGGCCTATCTACCTCTCACTGTGTGTGTGTCTGTGGGAGTGTGTGAAAAGGAGAGATAGGAGGAGGGAGAGCCGATCTCTGGGGTTCCGGACACTCCTGCTATCTATAGGCACAATCTGGGCCGGTGCAGGATTGGACAGAGCAGGCCAGAGAGTGATAAATGTTCACCAGTGACCCATGTGGCACTGCCAAGAGATGAGTTTACATCACAGTCTCATTACAACTCAGATACAAGGTTACTGGGACAACAAAGCAGCATCCAAAACACAATGATTGCGTCCAAATATCACTGAACCGAGCATGATGGAATCTAAAGGAAGTCAGATCTGGCGAGAACCTTAACCCCAGTAGACATCGAGAAGGACGCTGATCTGAGCCCAATCCAATATTCAGATCGGTGCTCAGATGATAAGGGTTTTTTGGTATTTTTAAAAAAATGATTACATTTAATTGCTCCAGTCGTAAATATGTGATTACATTCTTGAAAACAGCATTACAGGAAGGCATTTGTGTTGTGACAGTGGGGCTGGTGTGTGTCGTGTTCTCTAGAAAGTAAGAAGTTGACAAAATCGTGCCTGTGGGACTTAATGAGAGCTGTGAAATTTTAATGATAAAACTGTTAAAGGGATAGTTCACCCATAAATGGAAATTCTCTCATCATTTACTCACTGCATGTCATTCAAAATCTGTATGCCTTACTTTCTTCCATGTACAGTAGCATACAAGGAGATATTTTGATGGGTTCAGTTGAAAGGTTCAGTAGTGCCCATGGCAAAAATCAACATAAAACTAGTCCAATTAACTCCAAAAGCCATTTGTTAGCTTTATGTGTGTTTATGTAAAAACTGTTATATTAATATATATTATATTGAAGATCTTCTCCACTGCAACTGTCAAATCTCAGACATTTTCCCTTTTTGTGTTTCAATGGAAAAATATATATATATATATATATATATATATATATATATATATAATATATATAAACAAAATGTCACAAAGCAAAAATAACAGCATAAAAACACTAAAATTTTCTCTTTTTGTGTTTCAATGGAAAACTAACAGCATATACACACTCAACAAAGCAAAACAAAATGTCACAAAGCTGTCAGTGTGGTGGCACACTTTTAGCAGGTACACCTTTGTACCTTACTTACCGCTTAAGCGTGCATTTACCTGAAAGGTAGATATCATTACCTAAAAATGATAAATATTAGTACATAACATATGTGTAGCACATTTTAAAAGGGTAGCCCCAGAGACAGCTTTAGTATGTTATTTTTATTTATTTATTTATTTATTTTGTAAACTATTTCTTTTGCAGCTATTCTGCAGTGAGCACAATTTAATCTAAGGGAGGTTATTTGAACTATATATTACTGGAACACATCAGCAAAAATGTGATGTCACGAGCTGGCGTCTGGCGTGTCCTTATGTGTTTTCCAGAAAGTGAGAAGTTGACAAAATCATGCCCATGGGACTTAGTGAGAGCGGTGAAGTTTAAGAACTTCCATACTTTTTTCTTTATTTTGTGTGTGTGTGTGTGTGTGTGTGTGTGTGTGTGTGTGTGTGTGTGTGTGTTGCAGCAGCCCCAAACTTAAATTTCTGAATGCCATTGCATTAGGGGAAAAAAAAATCTGGCATTTGCAAGCAACTTTTCTCAGAACTAACTTTACTTTTCTAAACCACTTTTTACAATCACATATAACCAACTGGTGTCAAGGTGATTTTTATTTTCTTATTTTCCTCAAGATCACTCGTGTCACATTAACTATGACATGCTCAATTAAAATTTGACAAGTTTCACAATATGTTTTGTCTTCATTTCTGAATAACATATCTACGTTTTTAGAATTGCAAACCTAATAAGCTTCTTTTTTAGATTATTTTTTTTCTTTATTTCTTTCTTTTTGTTGCTGGAAATGTGGTTATGCTAATTTATTTAAATACCAGTTTAGTATTTTGTAACAAAAGCAATGACGTTCATAATTTCTCAAATGTGGCTTCAGTGTCCAAATGATTTCTGGGGCCACTGAATCTCAGCAATACTTTCAGCTTTTGCAGTGGCATTGCTTTGTCTTTCTCACATGGTTTCAATATGTTCATTCATTATTTGAAAAGGTTAAAATTATATTTTACTTACAAAATATTTTACTTTGTCTTGTATATTTTTTCATTAGATCAGATAACATTTTAAACTGTCATATGGTCATGTTACATGGTGCCTGTCAGACGTTACAGTGTACCCCACCTACGGGGCATGTTGTCACATCTCCATTTACACAAACTGAGAAAGTCCAAAAGTGTTGCAGTCCCCTACAGTAAAATACTGTTAAATTTGAAAAATAACTATTTATTTAATAATTTACAGTGGGAAGATAAATCAAACAAACAAATAAAAAAAAAAAAAAAACGTAAACTGACATTCCCAGAATTCCTTGTGTGACACTGCATATTTGCTGTTTTTTTTTTTTTTCTTTTTTAGTTTCTTATTATTTATGCATATTAGGGTTTTATCTTGCATCTAATTTTTGTTAATTAATGTTTTAAGACATTGCTTTGTCTTTCTCACATACAGTGTACATGGACATTTTCCTACTAATAACTGCATGTAGCATTTATGCTCTTTTGTTTCTCTGATTCAAAGTGAAGTCCTGAGTACAGTATGTGGGTCACGAGTCGTCTGCAGAGATCTAAAGTTCCTGTGAATAACAGGAAATGAGGAGGAGACAGAAATGGAGGGGAAATGGAGAGAAGGAAGGAGAGGAGATGGAAATAAAAGAGTCTTGGGCTCTCATAACAATAATCTTTACACTTCCAAATGGAGTTTCATCCCCTGCTTGCTAAGCCAGTGTCAGCGCCGCAGCCCGTGGGGAGCACAGCAGTGTGTATTAATTACAATTCTGATGCACGCTTATTGAAATCACACAAAATTAAAATTCTTCCATTTCAATTTGCTTCCTGAGAAGGAAATGTCAGCAGACAATGGCTTTTTTCCCTCGACTTTGGGGAAACATGCTTTATTTATTTATTATTTTTTTTCCATTTCGAGCTCCTCGTGACATTTGTTAATGTGAGTGTATGTTTCACATTTTTACAATTTTATAATCGGCAGGCTGCAGAGCAGATTGGAGCAGCTGGCAGTGGGAGAGAGAGATAAAACTCTGATTAGCCCAGAGTGAGTCACATGAGATCTGCACGAATTGTGTGTGTGTGTGTGTGTGTGTGTGTGTGTGTGTGTGTGTGTGTGTGTGTGCATGTGTATATATAGACACATTCACAGGGAATGAATTAACAGCAGGCACTGGACTCGCCAGTCTCTCAGTGTCCCCTGTCTGCCTGTGAGCCTGATGGACTGCTGTCTCCGTGTTTAATCACAATGCCCAGAGGCATTTAGTTCAACATACTCACATCGAGAACTTACACTAATCAAACTCAATTGACTCACACCAGCAATTAAAAAGACCAGCTGACACCAGCATGCTGGTCCAAGCTGGTTTATGCTGGGAAATGCTAGACCAGTGATGGCTGATGCTGATATTGCAATTTACCACTTTTGTATGCAATTCACAACTTTTATAGCACACTTAACGATTGAGGATCACATGTCACTTAATATTTAGCACTGTTATTGACTTGACTGCACTGACTCTATTGGATGATAACTGAACTGAACTGGATGATGACACTACTGTTTTCTCCATATAGCTGCTTTATAGATTAGATTAATTAAACTCATTAAAAGTGTCGTAGAATGCATTGATACAGTATTTTAAATTGTTCTCTGATGTCCCCAGGGTGTGCATGTGAAGTTTTATCTCTGTAATACCCAACAGATAATTTTTTATAGCTTGTTGAAATTGCCACTTTTAGGGTATGAGCCAAGACTCGCTGTTTTTGTGTTTGTCCACTTTAATTGAAAATGAGCTGGTGCTCCCGCCTCCCTTTTCAGAAGAGTGTAGAGCTTCAAGAGCTCATGATCATGGGCATACCACTGGTGTTACAGTTTAACTGGTGGTGACCATGTTACTGATCCTCACATTGCTTCCAAATGCAATTTTTAACTACCACATTCCTATTTACGATCACTCTGGTAGCATGTGAAGGCAGCATTAGTGAAAACAAGCAGAGACAACGGTAGCTTTAGCAACATTAGCCTTTCATAGAGCCAAGAAGCTCTTTTGGAAAACAAAATATGATGTGTGATGCTTACTTTGTCTGGAGTTTGGACGTTTGCGCACCAAGCATTTGTATCAATCCCTCTTTCAAAAGCAATCTTTGCACAACTCCAGTGCTGAACTGACCCTCGTTTGTGAGGCAGTTCGGTGTAAAATGTTAGCACAAATGGATAGGACTTTTCCGTATTTTTTTTTTTTTTTTTAGGGACATTTCCTTCGAAAATGAAATTTAACCACCGTGTCCTCAGCAGTCTATGGAGACTCCTATGTTCGTTGGTGCATCCCAGCACACAACACTTTTAATTGCTCTTTAGTGCTGACATTGTATCTCCAGCAGCTACAGCAGGAAAACAGTAATGGCGTACCGCTGCTTCTCACTCAGAGCTGTGTATATGCTAATAGGGCAGAGAGCGTCACAAACGGGTGGGACTTTACCGAGTATGACGTCATAGTAGTGAGAAATCTGGAACTGCTCATGTGGAGACACTGTTTATGATTTATTGGGATATAAAACAATGAGTGGATTTTTACCATTATAGGCTGGTTGTTTTTAAACACTGCGGCCACACAATTGTGTTCAAACCTTATAAAAGTGATTTTTGCATTCTTTGGCACCTTTAATTGATTAACTTTACACAGTTATTGAACAGAACTGAATCAACAATGAACTGATTTTAGCTGATTAATGACTGTTGTCTTTACAGCAGAATTTAATTCTGTTTGCATCACTGAATTATTATTTTCCTGTTTATCACTGTAATATGATCTATCTGAGTCTATTATCATCATACACTATGCGGTTTCATTTTAAATAAATCTGCACACTGGCTTTAACTTTTGGGAACTATAGCATCAACTTCCAGCCTGAACAGATTTGGTGTTTGTCTAGCTATTGGGAAAGTATAACAAAAGTAGTTAGTACATCTGATCAACACGGTTAGTTTTAAGCTACTCTGTAAGAAATGGTAAAAAGACAATGGTAAAAGACTGTAAAAATGCTACGGTAAAAACCTGTTAATTACTTAGCATGTAGTTTCCATACTATATACAGTAAATTACTGCAATAGATCTCATCTGTAATTTTAGGGGAGCATTGAGCACAAACTAGCGCAGGGTTTGTTGTGGTTTAAAAATTTTCCACACATGCTAGCATAACCAAATTACAGTATTTACTGGTTGCCATATCAACACTATACAGAGAAAAAAGTGTGCCAAAATGTAAAAATCTTTCGAAGATATCACTGAATAGATATCATATTTATTTTATGCCATACCAAAAGTAAATTTTTTATCTCAGTGTTTAGTATTTATTTAAAATAAAACTAATCTGCTATTATTTGAATCTCCAATCTGTTATTTATCAGTTTAGATTAGTTTTTTAATGCTTCACTAACTAGCAGAAGACACTAACTGGTTTTAAATTGCGTTGCAAAGATGGGGAACATTGTAACAATGCGTTACAATGTGCCCTGCTATTATTAAACTTTGCTAATCTAGGGCTGTCCCAAGCATGGTTTCAAAATTTTCATTAATTATTTGAAAAAGTTAACGATTATATTTTATTTACAAAATATTTTAGTTTGTCTTGTATATTTTTTCATTAGATCACGTAACATTTTAAACTGTCATATGGTTATGTTACGTAGTGCCTGTCAGATGTTACAGTTGACCCCACCTATGGGGCATGTTGTCATTTCACTTCCATTCTTTCGGGGTAAATTAGGAAAACAATATACACTGTAATTATGAAACAAAGCGACACATTTGTACTACATAAGTGTGAATTCGGTGTGGATAAAAAAGCATACTCTGAACCCCACGTGGATTTACAACTGAGAAAGTCCAAAAGTGTTAGGTTGTGCCTTGCACTCCCCTAGAGTAAAATACTGTTAAATAGAAAAAAGACAACAAAAAAAAACAGACCAATTTATTGAATAATTTACAGTGGGAAGAGAAATCAAACAAGCAAATAAAAAGAAAAAAAAAATGTAAACTGACATTCCCAGAATTCCCTGTGTGACACTGCATATTTGCGTTTTTTTTTTATTTTATTTTTTTTTTTTTTTTTAGTTTCTTATTGTTTATGCATATTAGGGTTTTATCGCATCTAATTTTGTTAATTAATGTTTATTGCATTATTTTAGTTTCATACATGTCACCACGGTGCTGTTTAGTATTTGTGTGAATGACACTGTGTGCCTTTTATATGTTAGTATTTACCTGATCAGCTTGTGGAAAAGCTGCTTGTGATGAGCTTTGATTCATCATGTGACATTCTCACTGCCTGTTTTTGGTGGTTGGCAGTGTATGGCAAAGGTACAAAACAGATATTTGTACTTCAGTAAATTGGTATATTAACATTATATCGGGTTAATAAAATAAAAATTTAAAATAAATTTTCTTATTGTAAGATTCTTGTTGAGTGAACTATCCCTTTAACTGCACTGTAAATAATAAATAATAAAAATGTAAACAAGCAGCACATATAATAATGGTTGTATATATATTCTATATATCTGATATCTCATAAGCTATATATATATATATATACTAACAAAATGATATGGATACCAACATTCTACTTTTTTTCCCTTTTGACCCGAATTATTTCTCAAAGTTTGTACCCATGAACAGTGTGGGAAACCATTTCCTTGTCATTATTGGTTTTACAACTTTCCAAATATAATCAGTTAAAAGGAGTTAACAGCAGTTTGGACACTCAACACGCTCTGTGAAACATGTTGGTTACCAACATTTGTCTTCCAACAAGTATATTACAAAGAACACTGCTATATATTTAGAATCGTGCTCTTTGGAAGAAACAAATGTCCGCTAGACCAGGTTTTGCTCTCATAGTGTAAATGCATGAACAGAAACAACTTCACAGTCTTTTCTCTTAATTGTTCTGTTCTCATTTTTTGGTTCGACGGCTCTTGATAAAGTGAGGAATTCAGTCTTTTCGTTGACAAGATGAGCATTACTTTTTAAAGCAAGAGTGAACAGGTGTTGGGTTAATATCTGAAAAAAAAGACTGCCGTATTTTTCAAAACCGGGTCTTAGAAGACATGTACATCTGATGGCTTCTGGTGCGACAGTACAACAAACTGCTATCTGCTGCTTTTTCAGCAAACAAAGCAAAAAAGTTAAGTAGACAAAACTGCTGAAGGATCTAACTTAAAGGTAATTATTATTGGTTTGTGTCATTTCTGTTGCAGAAACAAGCAGCACACTATGATGAAAAGCTTCCTTGTGCAAAATAATGTTATGGAACGCTCACCCTGTTTGACAAGACTGTGTCTAATTATTTAACATTCTTAAGTGAGAAACATTTCTGAGCATGCATTTCTCTGTTCTCAAAGTATTAAAAGCTTTGTTACTATGGATATTGCAGTTGAACTGCACATTGAGGTGCTTGTTGGCAACAGGCCACACTCTTTTACTGAATGCTTTTTAGTCGTAAACAAAATGAGAATTACAGCGCAAAAAATATTAAGTAGCACAACACAGTTGTACTAGTAAAAAAGACTGTATTATCTATTCATGGTTGTCGTTTGCTCTCACCGTTCCCAATTCACAGTAATTTTCTGTTCAAACCTTGATCTCAGATGAACCCTGATTACTGAAGCTGTGTACAGATGAGCTTAATAAAATAGTTTCTCTGTTGGGACCCTCGGAAAGTTGTGCCCCCTTGTGCACTGTCAAATGTGTCTGAAACCTCTGTGTGCTTCATGCCTGTTACCTTCTGATGTGTCCTGAGAAGACATAGACCCATTTCCATTCATTAGTAAGTTCACACGCGTATTCATTAAATTACTCAGTTCACCCTTCATTCAACTTTGCCTCACTTGTAGGTGTGAATCAGGTCACTTTACGCCAATTTGCCCACTCCAATCAAACCCAAAATAAATCACCAGTGCCACACAACAGATTGTCTGGTCTTGCTTGCTTACATTAAACTGGAGTCCAACCTTTACTTGTTGAACCCTCTTCAAACCATTTTTATCATCTGACACAGAATAAGAGCTGTAACAAGGGCCAATTTAATGGAAAACCTGACTATATCACTGTTTAAGATTCACTGTTGCCTGAATGTTCTGAATATCATTTGAAACCTTTGCACTGAATCATCACTGTGTTGTCTGAGAAGCCACTGAGTTACACCTGTGGACCTGAACGCCCTTAAGAATATATCAGAATTGCCAACAAAGACTGCAGTGAGAATTCTTTGCACTCAGCCACTGTTTGTCTAATAGTTTCTTCAATTGGCCAGGGTCTTTGAAATGCTCACCTTAAACACAGACATTTACATTGTCTGTGTGCACCGACTTTGAACTTGTGTCTCACTCCCCCCTCACGGCTGTCCCCACCCCCCTCCCAGCGTACCGCACCTGACCTGCTATGACTTCGGCTTATCGTCATTAACACCGCTCCCAGTGTACCGGGCTCACCAACAACTAACGCACCTCAACTGCTTTTCAATCTGGGTCTCAGGTAAAGAATGCACTTTTGGGAATCGACAACCTTGCTGACTGATCGTCCAGCTGTCGAGCAAACCAGCTTCAAAGCGTCTTGTCAGCCATGATCCCGTACAACTCAGTTCCAACCTAAAAGGAACCCTGCGATTATGCAGGTCGACTTCCGTGCTCGCTTACATCAGCGGTTGGAAGAAACGGCCTTAATTTTCATGCAAACAATACACTTCATTGTCCACCTGCAGTAACTGTAATCCAGAAAATCCATGGACGCCCAGAGGACTTACGGACATGTCAACATCAACTGCCACTGTACGTCCTCCGCCCTGGTTGCTCCTCCAGCACCTGAAACCCATGCAAGTAGATCCTTATCTGTTCAGAACGTCAGTTAAGGTTCCGCACGGGCTGTGTTTCTACTGTGGGGGAGTCTCCCTATTACCATCCTGTCCATTGACCCTCCGACGCCCAGCGGTGAGAGACCGCCATCTACCACCTCAAGTTCAATTCCTGAAACCTGGTTACATCAAGCGGTTGATCGAAACTTCCTACCTCAGTACAGCCCTCATCAGGACTCCGGTTCAGCGTAACTTCATCAAAATGGCAAACCCTTTAAATCGTTCTAAGTGTCAAGCGTCATCGAAGCCCCGTGAACTCAGCTGGGATCGAGTCACTCGCTAACTCTCCCCCACAGTCATCCGCCGCGTGGGTACCCTGCCCCGAAGACCAGACACGTTCTTGGTGCTGGAGGAAGGGACCGCAGGCTTCCTGGGCACCCATGGCTTAACCAACATCAACCACACATCCATTGGCCCACAGGTTGAGATCCTGAAATGGGGGAAAAATCTGCCATTACCTGCATCACTCCACCAGTTGTTCCCCAGTCATTCCATCCATCAAGATCATCCCCTGGGAAAGCCACTACTCATGGAACATAGCCCCCTCGGCAGAAATAGGCGGGCGTTTCCAGGAGTGTTCAGCAAGCGGTTGAACGAAAACCTCATCGGCCATTCCAGGACTGCGCTATCGATCCTCCTGTGGATTCCCAGTAGCCTATTTAAGACCATGTTCCCGCATGCCGCTTCACATCGACTTCCGTGGCCAAGGGACGATATCCACCGCTTCAGCACGAGCACCATTACAACAGGTCCCAAGGGCGCTATGGATGGTGCTTCTATTCGAAAACTTCATTAACCATCCGACCATCTACTTAACCTGACACATTCCAACTTATCCACGGGACGAGTCGTGTACAAAGCAGGCCATGAAGGACAGAGGAGGCTCAAGATTCATCCCATTACTAGAATTCCATCCCACAAAAACCGTCAAATTCAGCTTCCTCACGCCCTAGTCCCAGCGGCCTAGAACACTGCCGAGGAGCAAGGATCTTCACAAAATGGACTTGAGGAGCGCCTACACATATCCGCATCCGGAAGGGGGACGAGTGGAAGACAGCTAATCACTCCTTATTTTATACAGGGTCATCCGTATGGGTTATCCAACAGTCCACTCGTCCGTTCTTCAAACTACATGAACGAAATCTTCAGGAATACCTTAAACCAGTTCGTAATTGTCTACATCGATGATATCCTCCATTTACTCCACATCCCAAAAGAACACACTCCAACAGTCATCCTTGTAGGCCGAAAATCCGGGAACACCAATCGGTACCGTCAAGTTAGAAAAATGTGAGTTCCACACGCCCTCAGTCCAGTTCGGGATAATCATCATCGGCCCTTCGTGGTTGTTGAAGAGCGGACCAGGGGATCCTGGAAGCCTCATCACACTGGCCCCAACCTCCGGCTCCATAAAAGAACTCCAACGCTTCCGGCTTTGCCAACTTTTATAGGAGATTCATCAAGAACTAGGTTTACTCAGCTCACCTCTAACCTCACTCCTCCGGAACCGGCCCAAGTCTCTTTGTCCTGTGACCCCATGGCCACTGGAACCTTTCCACCATCTCAAAAAGCATTCAAGACCGCTCCGATCCTAGCTCATCCTGATCCAACCGACAGTTCATAGTGGAAGTGGTATGCTTCATCGACCGGGGTCGGAGCGGTACTCTCCCAGCGGCCGGGGGGCCTCCTCCACGACTCCATCCATGTGCCTCTTCTCGAAGAAATCTATCCCCGAGGCGCGTAGGCGGAAGCAGAATTACGACATAGGAAATGTGAATATTGGCTATCAAGAACTGGCTCTGGAAGAGTCGGAGTCATTGGCTGGAGGAGCCAAGGTCCCTTTCGAGGTGATCACTGACAACCGAACTCTTGGAATAACCTCCGTGAAGATAAGAGACTGAATCACGCCAAGCTAGATGGCCTTAGCTTCACGAGATCCTCGACTTGGAAGTCACGTATCGCACTGGGCTCCCAGAACCTAGAGCTGATGCTCATCACGCCTTACTTAAGGCAGACCCAGACCCAGAAATCTCTAGATACCAATCTACCTCCAGCCATGATTGTATCCAATTCAATGCGGACCTCGTCTGATTCCTTCAAACACCCTGCTCCGCGGGAGGTCAGAGGGGAAACATCATCAACATCACCTCGCCCCGCGCTCCTCAGACACCATCGAGGATGCTCTAGCCAAACCAGAATCTCACGCCAGCCTAACCATGGTTAAGTCCCATTCTGGGACTTAACGGCTCATTGAACAAGCAAACCTTCAAACAACCTCCGCCGGGAGGTCTGAAGGGAAAACATCCTCAAACATCGGAGGCCCTTCTGGACTTAGCTCACACCTCCCGCTGGACATTCGGCAGGCGGTGGACCCTCGTCGATGCAACAACGTCTGGGGGCCTCGAGGAGATTGGAGCAGGAAGTTAGGACTCCGGTACCTCAAAGGATGCTCAGTCTGCGCCATAGCGACCACCCCTAGGAGACTCCCGGAAGGTAACTGGTGCCTCATGCCCATTCCTGAAACGTCCATGGACCCATATAGGTGTAGATTCATGACTGACTCTTCCCCTTTCTAAAGGCAATACTGTGTGCTGGTAGTAGTCGACAAGGTTTTCAAAATCATGTGCAAACTACATACCTCTCAAAGGACTTCCCACAGCGTTTGAAGCGGCAGAGGCACTATTCCACAATGTGTTCCGTCACTTTGGCATTCCAGGAAGACATCATCTCCGACAGGGGTCCCCAATTCATCTCCAGAGTCTGGTCAGCTTTCTTCCGCCTCCTAGGAGTATCCGTCAGCCTCTCTTCAGGATACCATCCACAGACCCAACGGCCAGACTGAGCGGAAGATCCAAGAGATCGGGAGGTTCCTGAGGGTCTCTACTGCCACGGAATCAGGACTGTTGGAGCCAGTACCTACCCTGGGCAGAATATGCCCAGAACTCCCTCCAGCAATCTCCCACCGGGCTCCCCCCCTTCCAATGTGTCCTCGGATACCAGCCTCCACTCTTCCCATGGTCGGGTGAGCCCTCGGAGGGTCCCAGCGGTAGATCACTGGTTCCGACAGAGCGAGAGGGTCTGGGACGTCGGCTCACGTGCATCTCCAGCGGGCAGTTCGGAGGCATAAAAAAGAGCAAGCGAACGCTCGTCGAAAAACCTACGCCAACAATACCAACCTGGACAGCTGGTCTGGCTCTCGACGAGGGACCATCCGCCTCCGGCTGCCCGCCGTAAGCTGAGTCCTCGATACATCGGACCATTCAAGATCGAACGGCAAAACTGAACGAAGTGACCTATAGACCTCCAGCTACCAGCACAGTACCGTATCTCACCTTCATTCCATGTCTCACTCCTCAAACCATTCACTGAACCTTTGTCTCCTCCACCACAGAGCCTGGTGATGATGCCGTACCTCCTCCTCCCGCCATCGAAGAAGACAACAGCATCTTCCGGGTGAGAGCATCCTCGCTCCGACGACTGGGGTCCTCAACTGGAGTACCTTGTAGACCGGGAGAACTACTGCCCGGAGGAGCGTTCCGGGTTTAATGTAATGACATCTGGACCCTAGTACTCTTCACCCGAGACCCATCCAGACGAAACGCTGACGACGGGGTCCTCTACGGCTAGTACCTTGTAGACTGGGAGAGAACTACGGCCCGAGGAGCGTTGCTGGGTTAATAGTAATGACATCCTGGACCCTAGCCTTGCTCACCGACTTTCACCGAGACCATCCAGACGCCCCGCTCCCCGTGGCCGTGGTAGACCCCGTCGTCGGTTCAAGATCCCCAGCCGTCAGGAGCCGCCCGTGGGGGAGGGAGTACTGTCACAGCCACACATCTACACTCCCTGAATCAGAAACTTACGCCAAGCCCACTCGTTCACAATCACCAGCATTCTGAAAACCCACTGTGCATCATCACCAGTGCCACACATAAAGCCCTCAGTCACCATCACTCATTGTCTGGTCTTGCACCGATCTCCCTACTTACCGATGAACGCCCTTCGTCAAACCTACCTGACCTGTTGAACCCTCTTCATCCTCCTCTGCCTACCTGTTCCCATCGTCTTCGTCGGAGTCTCCATCTGTATCACCATCACCTCAAAGGAAAGTTGTGTCACCCCTGTTTGTCTACGTGTCAAGATTCACCTGTGTCTGAAACCTCTGAATATCATTGCATTTATACTTATTTATTTTTTGTGTTTATTGTTTAAAAGATGCAAATGCTTAGGCCAGAACAGGACGCTTAATCCAGAACATCAAAATTTATTGTTTAAAAGATGCAAATGCTTAGGCCAGAACAGGACGCTTTATGGTGGGCATCAAAAGTATCAGTAAAGACATTTATAATGTATTTATAATGACATTTATAAGTCAAATAAATGCTTTTCTGAACTTTCTATTTATTAAAGAATTCTGAAACAACAATGCATTACCGTTTCTACAAAATTATTAAGCATAACAATTATTTTAAATGCTATAATTATCAGAAATGTTTTTTTTTTTTTTTTTTTGAGCAGCAAATCAGCATATTAGAATGATTTCTGAAGGATCATGTGACACTGAAGACTGGAGCAATGATGCTGAAAATTCAGCTTTGCATCACAGGAATAAATTACTATTTAAAATATATTCAAATATAAAACAGTTGTTTTAAATTGTGAAATATTATTATAATATTACTGTTTTTACTGTAGTTTTTCATCAAATAAATGCAGCCTCTTTTGGGCAACAACTAACTTGGTAAAATATTGTTTACATCCAGTCAAGCACACAGCTGTATTTTTCACATTTGCAAACCATGCAAATGTTCAGTCGAAAACAGGACTCTATATGGTGGGCTTTGAGGTTTATGTGTGTATCATATAATCTGCTCATCTCTCTCCCTATCTCTCGCTATCTCGTTCTGTCTCTCTCTAATAAAGGCAACTATCTATCAACTCTCCCCTGCCTCAGCCAGACTCCAGGAAGTGACATCATCGACACAAGACAGATGGTCCCATTAGATAAGAGAGGCCTGGGTGGCATCACAGCTGGATGGGAGTTATCAACAAGGCATTTGTCAACAGAACATCTGAATGACCTATTTACTTTCAGCAAGAGCTGTAGATTTAAGGCCAGACAGTGTGGAGGGGTTGAGAGCCATGAAGTCGTGGTGTTAGACAAGGCCGTAACCGTGTCTTGAACACCGAACAAGCTAAATGTGATAAAGGCCTTGAGTGTAATAGCTTTTGGTCCTAAATGTGGTAAAGGCCCCAAATTCAATAACTTTTAGCACAATCGTTTGTGCAGTCAAGGTGGTGCTCAGATGTTGTCATGGTTACAACCGCCAAGGACTTCATTTTACTCAGTGCTTTGTACTAAGAAAAACATAGAATGAAAAAAAAGCATTATCCATAGTCCTTTTAGGCAAATAATTATGTTAATTCATATACAGTATGTTTGTTTGTGTGTGTGTGTGTGGGGTACACATATTGAGTGTTTGAACTCAAATAGTTTAAAAGAAGAGTTCACCCCAAATAGAAATTTTGTCATTGTTTACTCACCATCATTTTGTTTAAAACCTTTCATAAATGAATGTTCATAGAAATAAAATGCACTGAATTTGAATTTTGAGAATACCAGTTCCTGACATTCAACATTTCTTTTCAAATTCCACTGAAAAAAAAAAAAATAGGCTTGAAACAACATGAGGGCAAGTTTTGGGGTCAATTATATAGAAGTATGGAAGCTTGTTTCTGCCACTGAAAAAAAAAAAAAAAAAAAAAAAAAAAAAAAAAGATTCAACTTTGTATCACACAATTTGGAGAAAAAAAAAAGTCAGAATTGTGTGATTAGTTATAGAGTCAGAATAATAATAGCAAGATATAAACTCGAAATTGCATATTACAGTTCTGAAAAATAGTCAGAAATGTGAGATATAAACTTGCAAAAATAAGAAAAAATTGTGAGACAAACTCACAATTAATGTAAAATAATTATCTTTTTTTAGTTTTATTAAAACATACATTAACTTAAATTAAGGATCCAAAAAATAAATAACCATTTGATCCCATGGCGGAATGAGCTTCCATAAAGTAGATAACCATACAATTGAGTTGAACTGGAGTTAAGGATCCTCAAAATTCAGCTTTGCCATAAAAATAAAAAACAGTTCTTTTAAATTGTAATATTTCACAGTATTACTGTTCACAGTATTACTGTTGTATTGTTTTTTTTGTGGTTCTTTTTATGTATTTCATTAAATGAACACAGTCGTTGGTGAGCATAAGAAACATCTTTTCTTTTTTTTGATTTATAAATCAAGCCCAGACAGTGCTTTTAGCAAAACTGAAGTAAACTTTTAACAAAAGTAAAGTCCCCCCCCCCCCCCCCAGCTTTATAGTGATGTGTTTGATGTTGCAGGCCTGTTTTGTGGGTTTGTGATGTGGGCAGGCACGCAGATGGCACTGGGTACGGGGGGGAACTGACCCCCCCCAGATTCATAGTGACCCGACCCATCCCATCCCCCTCACTGTCTCAATGAAAGGCTCTATTGGTAAACATAGGATTAATCAGGGTTTCCGCTATGTACATTAGCCTAAGTAGTGGCGAGTCTGGTGAACCTGCCCGCCGTTCCTTAAACGTGTACTAATCGATTTTTGACGGTAGTGTCTGACAAAGTCTCAAAACACACTTGTAGCCAATCAGCAGTAAGGGGGCGTGTCTTGTTCTGATAGCGAGAAGAGAGCACTCAATTTGAGTGCACAGGACGCATATTACATTACATTTACATTTAGTCATTTAGCAGACGCTTTTATTTAAAATTAGCATATTAGCAGATTCACTGTAGATTAAGAGAGATGGCAGATTAAAAAAAAACAGGAAAATATCAGAGAAATAAAACATTAAAAAGAAGGGTTACAATCAGGCAAGAGGTAGGATCCCCGTAAATATCGGAGCAGCTTTCCAGTGGTGGAGAGAAACTCAAGGAGTGGGGAGGGCTCGAATCGGACACCGAGGTTGATTTGTTTCTTTTTGATAGGTGAGTGATGTTGATTTTGCTTTGTTTCACAAAATTTATCCATGTTGGCTTTTGTATGAATATGCTTGTGTGTCATCCTCACTTGTTTCCGCGATCGTTGTTGCCATGGTTGCGTATTGCTCACAACACAAACAAATGTTGTACAAAAAAACAAATATTCAACACAAACAAAAGTACCCCAACAAAATGAAAATTTACTTTTTTTTTTTTTTGCCGTATTGATTACCATTTGCATAACCACAGTTGTACAAATACCATGGTTAAACTATGGTTAGAGTAGTAAATCCATGGTTAATTTGTGCATGATTACAGTAACCATTTTTTGTTTGACGTTTTGGCGTTTACGTTCTCTTGTGTGTGTATGTGCTACGACTCCTGACCCCAGGGTCCTATGAGGAGCTGGTAGCTGCCTCAATTGTGCCTGTGATCATATACAGGTGCATCTCAAAAAATATCATGGAAAAGTTCTTTATTTTTTGTAATTTAATTCAAAAAAGCAAACTTTCTTATATTTTAGATTATTTTCTCAAAGATCAATCAAAAACATATTTACAAAACAGAAATATTCAAGTTCTCCAAAGCAGGTTTAATTATGCACTCAATACTTGGTTGGGGCTCCTTTTGCATGAATTACTGCTTTATTGGGGCGTGGCTTGAAGGTGATCAGCCTGTGGCACTGCTGAGGCATTGTTGAAGGCCAGGTTGCTTTGATAGCGGCCTTCAGCTCCTCTGTATTGTTTGTCAGATGTTACTTATCTTCCTCTTCACAATACTCCATAGATTCTCTGTGAGGTTCATGTCAATCAAACCAAATCCAAAATCAATCACACAAATATCACAGGTGCTAAAGTCCTGCTGCAAAATGAACGGAACCCCAGACGTCACGTAAACCCAAACCACAAAATAAAATCAGCATCTCCATAATGCTTGTCAGCAGATGGAAGCATAAAGTGCTCCAAAATCTCCTGGTAGACTTCACAATTGACTTTGGACTATATAAAACACAATTGTGCCAGACCTTGAAGACGTCACGGAACCCCAAATCATCACTGACTTCAGAAACTTCACATTGGACTTTGGATTATGTGTCTCTCCAGTGTGCCAGACCTTGATTTCCAAATGAAATACTAAATTTACTTTCATCTGAAAAGAAGACTGTAGACCTCTGAGCAACAGTCCAGTTCTTTTTCTCCTTACCCCAGGTGAAATGCTTCTGACAATTTTTCTGGTTCAGGAGTGGCTTGGTTCTAGGAATGTGACAGCTTTTCCTGAAGACGTCCGAGCGTGGTGACTCTTGATGCGCTGACTCTTGCTTCAGTCCACTCCTCGTGTAGCTCTCCCAAGTTCTTGAATCGGCTTTTCCTGACAATCTTCCCAAGGCTGTGGTCCTCCGTGTTGCTTGTGCACCTTTTCCTACCACACTTTTTCCTTACAGTCAACTTTCTATGAATATATTTTGATACAGCACTCTGTGAACAGCCAGCCCTTTCAGCAATGACCTTCTGTGGCTTACCCTCCTTGTGGAGGGTTATGATGATCATCTTTTGGACATCTGTCAAGTCAGTAGTCTTTCCCATAATTGTGGTTAAATGTTCTAAACTATACCCAAAAGGTACCCAGTATTTATACTCAAAATTAATCAAACTAATCAAGCTGAAATGGAATATAAAAATTTTTTGAGATACTGAATTTTTAATTTTCCTAAGCTGTAAGTCATAACCATCAGAATTAAAGCAAAAAAAAAAAGCTTTTTTGAATTAAATTACAAAAAATAAAGACCTTTTCTATGATATTCTAAGTTTTTTTCTATAACTGAGCTGTTGATTTTTCTGGACTGAAAAAATTTGACTGGACTGCTGGACAGCCCCCCCCCCCCCCCCCCCCCCCCCCCCCCCCCCCAAAAAAAAAAAACCTATCTGCGCCCCTGGATGTGGGGCAAGTGTTTGAAGGCCTGGACAGCATCATGTGCTCTGGGGGAGCAGTAAGAAAGGCTGCCGAGGTCATGCGCTAACTTTTAAAGATGTTATTTTATGCAGCAGGGTTATCTGTTCACCCTCATCATCTTAGCTCCGCTGTTATTTCAAAGGTAAAGGTCTCCGTACATAAATAGTCTATTGAGTGCTGTGATTGACACCCTGCTGGATCAATACAGATATCCTTGGCACACCGGACAAACAATGACTTGAGATATCCCCTCTCTCTCTATCTATCTCTCTTACTCACTCTGTTTCCCCATCTCTGCTTATATCCTCCCCTTGACTTTCTCTCTTTCTCTCCCCTGTATGTCTTTCTCAATTTCTTCCTCCAACACCTCCCACATTTCACTCACAGTCTCTCTATTTCTTGCCCCTCTCTCTCTCTCTGACACTCACATATCATGTTCAGGATGTGCACTGCTAAAGGTCAAACATTCTCGGCTCATTTGTTTTGCCACAGCCCAAAAAAAGATGTCTGCTGTGTTCTCTGAGATGATGAGAGGAGTGTGGATGCCGAGCAAGGACGCAAGATTGATACCAAGACTGAGATGATGAAGAAACTGACAGGGGAAGAAGGAGAGGAGGGGAATGAGGGAGCTATTACCTGAGACAGAGATTAGGAGAGAAATTCTGAAGAGAAAAAAATGAGGG
This sequence comes from Cyprinus carpio, assembly GCF_018340385.1. Lineage (NCBI taxonomy): Eukaryota > Metazoa > Chordata > Actinopteri > Cypriniformes > Cyprinidae > Cyprinus > Cyprinus carpio. The sequence continues at coordinate 4,631,844 of NC_056602.1, read as the reverse complement.
TAGATGGGAGAAGCTGTTTTAAGATTTAATCCAAAATCAAACTCAGTTCTGTTCATTGTCTTACTGTGAACAATCCCTGCATGTTATTCTAAATATATAGTGTAGTATTATTACAATTTAAAGCAACTGTTTTCTGTAGAAATATTGTAGTGTAAAGTCAAAAATGTGAGATATAAACTTGCAATTGTACGAAAATGTCAGAATTGTAAGCAGAATTTTCCCTCAGAATTTCCATGAAGCATTGTGAAGGACATATTTGAATTGAAAACTGTGGAGAAATATAAAACTATTCAGTATAAAATTGTATTATCTCTATAGGAAAAAAAAAAGTATTTATTTTAGCTTTTTTTCCCCTATTTGCTCACTATAACTCGATTTTGTAATGTGAATTTTATAATGTAGTTTTTCAGAGCTAATTCAGCTGTCTAACATGACTATGTTAATAAATAATGCAAACAGATGGCTTTAACAAAAGCATGCACCATCAATTAACCTCCTCAGAACTAGTAGGTCTGTCTTTAATGGTTTTTAATTTATTGTTAATGATCTATTTCCACATGGAGAGTTTTTACGCCCAGAACCCAAATGTTGCATTCTATTCTGTTCTAAACAGCTATTCAATATTAGTTTTGTATTTTCACAAAATAAGTCTTTCGTATAAATATTGCTAATATAACATCATACTATAGCAGATGTTTCAGGAGTTCCTGACTTTTTTTTTCAAACCTCTTAAATACTATAAATAAAATACAACTTACAGTATATGCTGCCTTTGACATCGCAGTGCTAGAGTGTAAGAGTTTAAAGATATAGTTCACCCAAAATTGTCATTACCTCATGTTTCTCAACTTTCTTGACATTCTTTCGTCTGTGGAAAATGAAAGGAGATATTTTGAGTGTTTTTTGTACATACAATGGAAGTCAATGGTAACCAAAACACAGCAGCCAACTTTCGATTTCACTCTTTCTCTTGTTCGTCTTAGGTCACAAATAAACATGAAGGACAAGGCTGAATAATAAATGGGGCACTTCTTAGCCTTTTGAGAAAAGTGCTTCTGACATGACCTGATCCTATTTGCTGTCATCTCTCTCTCTCGCCGTCTCTGACAGACTCACTTAAACTTACTTTGTAAATCTTTTGATTAAATTTTGCAGTTCTTCGTGATGTGATGATATAAGAGAGAAAGACACAATTCCTGAAGCGATGAGACACCATAGGCCCTGTGCGAGCACCAGTCCAGCGGAGTAAACCTTTTAAAGCGCAGCTTAAATCTAAGAGGGTCACGGGTCAGCCATTGCACCCGTAATGTAACATTTAGCTTTTCCACACTGGAGCGTGTTATAAAGTTTGGACTATCCACTTAAAGCTTTTTCCCTGAGTATGGTGAAACTTGTGCTGCAGAATTGCAAATAATTTGTAGGACCGAGAAGAAAGGCAATGATATAGCCACATGTTTTATTCTGTTTGTTTAGCTTGTCGGAAACCGGGAAAAAACACTAACAAGAGAATAAGTGCTGCTTAGATGTAAATTTGAGAAAATGGGAACTTAACTGAGGGGTGGGGGAAGAAAAGATGAAAGATACTCAAGACAGACTCCCTCAACACGCTCTAAATGTACATAATGATCCTCTCTCACACAAGCACGTGCAATTATCCCCACTGATGTGGTACGAGCTCTCTGATGGCTATTTTGACAGTTAAATGGCTACAGTGTTATTGTGGTGATTTAGGGTCGCTGCTCTAGAATGTCTTCTGCTGGAGGTATATAAACTCCTGTTTCCTCTCTAGATGGCATAAAGTGCTGTACCGCCAGATTGGGTTTCTGCTAACGAGAGGTAAAGTAAACGACGATGAGAGTGAGTGAAACCACAGTGTTGATGTAGAAATGTGAGAGTCTTCTGTGGGGGTGAGCTGCAGAATGAAAGATATTAATAAACCTGAAATCACATACATTGCGAGGCTCTCCCTATGGCTTAATAATCGTAAAGGCAAAACAAGGGGTGAGGGTGGAGTTTTGTTACCACCCAATAATGGCTGTCGAATGTCCCTACTGCAATATAGAAACTAACTGTGTGTGAGATCAGTTACAGGCACAGACTTATTTTATATTGCTCGAAGAGCTTCACAGATTTCTGAAAAGTATAATCAAGTCACTCTGTCCAAATTGTTATTTGCATTTGTCCTTGATATTAATATTTGGCACTATATTGTGCCCTAACCAGGCTGCACTGGGTGATCCAGCAGTAGTGTACACTTATTGGCCCAAAATCCCATTCTGCCTATGCATTAATTCAAATATCAAATATGTTTTGATTGGCTGTCATTGTGTAACACCATGCAGCACTTTCACTTTCCACGTGGTCATGCCTTGCTTTGTTTTGTTTGTTTGTTGTCTTTTGCAGTATATCAGGATCAGAAATTCACTTTTCCTTTAACAAGCAATATTTACCCCTTGGAACTGATTTCCACAGGCATTTTTACCTTTTGTCAAGGCAATTTTTATAATTACCTTATTAAATGTAGCTTTAAATGTATTTATAAATATTTTATAAATGTTGTACATCTTATTACAACCTATATTTACGTTTTAAAGTTTAGTGCCCTGTAGCGGGCGTAAAAATAATAAAAACACAGCAGTGTCGTGTTGGGTCTGTCGTCATGAAATGACGTATAACTGTCATTACAAATCAAAACGTGTGTTTATTTAAAGGGGTCATATGACGATGCTAAAAAGAACATTATGTTATGTATTTGGTGTAATGCAATGTGTTTATGCGGTTTAAGATTCAAAAAACACATTATTTTCCACATAATGTACATTATTGTTTCTCCTGCCTTTCTGAAATGCGTAGATTTTTACAAAGCTCATCGTTCTGAAAAGTGTGCGCTGATTGGCCAGCTTTCCAGTGAATTGTGATTAGTTGAATACCTCAAGCATCTGACGGAAATGTTACGCCTCTTAACATACTGTGATGGCATCTCCCGGCGCAGTGAGACAAAACCAATAAAACCCATTACAAACGAGGCGTTTGTTGCACCCAGTGGGGACATAATCACTGATTATAATGACTTATAATGTCTTTTTACGTGTTGCGTTGCATATTGTGCTGCGTAAACATAAAACCATGTCTGCATTTGTGATCAGAGAAATGATAAACAACAAGCGCTACTCTACATTGCTTAAAACTCACCTTTGAATACATAAACATAAAAAACGTGTACTTGAAAATTACACATAAAAAACATGTACTTGAAAATTACACAGGCTGTGAGTCAGAAGCGCCGGACTGTCCTTGCAAAGTTGGAACTGGCGATCCACAGCACAAAGTTGGTGTATTTCCTCAGCGACCAGCACGGATCAGCTCTAAGCATGACGAAGCGAATATTGCCCTCTTTTGGAAGGCCAAACAAAGTAGTTTCGCTTTCACAACGAAACACAGTGTTTCCACAACATGGCGGCAACAACAATACTACAGCGAGAATAAAAGTAACGACTTCTTTCTTTGCGTGAACATTTGGGCGGCGTTATGCAAATCTTCCCACACAGTGACGTAGACGTGGGGGCATGTTTAAACGAGGCGTTTTAGGAGGGCATGAACAAGTCTTAACTTTTATAAAGAATATCTCTTTGGATTTGATACTTTAGTCCTTGCAACAGTTCTTCTTTATGTACCAAGAGTTGTAACACTCCAAAGAGAAAGGAAAAATTGAAATCGCATCATATGATCATCAAATCCATGATCACATGATTGCATATTGTCATATAACACGATGCTCTACCAACTGAGCTATGCGAAACCTGAATTATGACGCAGATAAAAGACTACAAAACATTAATGTGAAAGCGTCATGTTGCCGATAGAGGCACAATTGTAGTATACACTCTGATGGGTCGTATTTTAGGGATTTAGACAAACAACCTATACGGGCGTATTGGTTGGAGGACATACGTGAGTCAAAGACACCAACACATAACAAACAAAAATTAACAAACCAACAAAAACAACTAATATAAACAACAAAAACAACTACAATCTCTCAAAAACTCTTTTATACTGTATCTACACTTTGTTGTTTATGAGGAGAAAATTTGTGAGAGTGCAGAACTCAATCAGAGTCAACCCCAGTTCAACAGGTACATGTATGATCGGATGTAATACTTAAAAAAATAAAATAAAATAAAAATAAAAATAACATGAGCAGGTCTAAATAAAATGCAAGAGGATGTTTGTGTTATCAAATTGCCATTTTATGATGTGGAAATATACCACTATGCCTAACTGTCTTACTGTATACTCTAAAGTATATACTTGTCTGTCACCATCGCATGTTTGTATTTTAATTTTCAATTTCTTGTACTTCTGTAGCTCTATTACAGTAGTTTCTTTCCTTGTAACCTGTGCTATGCCAATGACCGGCCTTGTGACCTAAGTTGTCAGTGTACCATATCTTCTCAAATATTTTGATTGATGCAAACATAATTAAACCTGGATTTAGGCTCTTTCTGATAAACATATGGAGGAGGAGAGCAGGTGTAACTTTTATGGTGTCTGCATTTCCACAAGACTTATGTAAACAGCCATAAACCCATAAAGGATAAAAAGAATCAGAGTTAATCATTGGCGTTGAGTTTGTTGTGTGCATGACTGGTCACATTCGCCAAATATAAGTTTATTATACAGACAGGTGACAAATCAGCGAGGACCTGCGCTGTGTCTGGAAAATGTCAACTGTTGTTTTCTCTTTTTTTCCACGCAGAACGAAGGTGAAGGACAACACGCCGCCATCTGTTTGCAGCTTAGGCCCAGAGAACACATGGCTACAGGTGTGCGGCAAGGACAGCAAGTGATACAAAGGTTGGACAGCTCGGTATTTGTCTCCTTATCGCTCTCATTTTGTATCTCCCAATGGCTCATCTCTCTTTATCACTTTCAAAACCTGACCGTTCTCCATTGCACCTCATTGCGTTTAAGTCGTGATAACCCGGGTGTCAAGCAAATGTCCAGAATGCTTTATCACCGCTGTCATTGTGTTCCCTTCACAACGATGAACAATATTACCCATCACACTTAAATCAATTGCAATCTTTAGAGGAGAAGAGGAAAAACATCAGGTATAGTGTTATTATGCTCTCCACAGCGGCAAGGCGTAAACCTGGAGCCAATCTCCATTACAAACCGAGCTGAAGGAAGTAGAGCAGAACGATGAACGAGAGATGGGCGAGAAAGAGAAAGAAGGAGAGAGACAGCCACAATATGAGGAGATTTGTGCTAATATATGGGCAGATACTTACACAGGCACATATATACACCCTAAAAATGAAAAGTCTGGCCTGCAGAATGTAGTACGGGTGGGTATGACCAAAAACTTATATCATGATTTTAGTCATTTTATTTCACAGTAGCGGGATATATCACAGTATAGTTATTTTCACTTCTAGGATAATCAAGAGAAACTGTCTATCCTGGAGGCGCTCATGTGGAACCTAGTTAAAGCCGTAGGCTGCAGTGTTTTGCTTGGTGTCTGGTTTTTAAAATCACACCAATGATATACCGTAGTGTAAGTGGTGTAGCAGAATCAGCTGAGACGCATTTCTACCATTGCATAGAATGAATATGATCATATCTGAAAGTGAGAATGCTTATGTGTGTAGAGACAGAAAGGGAGAAATTATGGATATATAGCAAGAGAGATAGACATTAATGAAAGAATGTAAGGAAATACAGTGAAAAATGGGCAATGAGAAGTTTGAATGTTCTCTGCACAGGTGTGATCCTGTAGAAGTCCATTTCCGCCACATAAGAAAAAAAAATAATGTGTTGGTAAATTATGTTATGACATACCCTGCTATACTTGTTAAATTAAAAAAAGTCATAATTCTGACACAAAAGGTAAAAATTATGACATAAAATACAATTATGATATGAAAAGTCAACATTATGACACTAGAAATTGACAAAAAGTCAAAATGATGAGATAAGTCATAATTATGAAAGTCAACAGTTTAATTAATTAATTTAACAGAGACAATGGACAGTGAAAGACTGCCCCAGAATTAGCTACAGAGCTAAATTTCATCTGCTGTCCCTGGGCAAGATAGTACCAAAACACGTTACAATTAACAAAACAGCATTAACAAAAACATCAATGTAATAGCATGTACAATAACCATCTTTATGGTTTGATGTTACATTTCATTCACTAACAGTACAATATCTTGTCTTCTGCTCCAAGTCTGTTTAAGGCCACTTTAGTGTTGTTTACAGTATATACTATTTCCAAACTGAACATTTACATTAAATCACAGATGATTCTAGATCCTATTTAGGGGCTTTAGCCTCCATCTTTCATCACAGTCCTCCAGAGTGATTTACTCTAAAATTTAAAGTTCATTCAGATGCATGTTCCACTTCTATCATTCATCCACAGACCAGTTTTTTTTTTTTTTTTTTTTTCAGTTTAATAAATGTAGCCACATGTGTTTGTGATATATACAAGTAAGGTTTAAGCCTACAACCTCTCTTGATAGAAATAAAGAAAAATACCTCAAGAGCACAGCAACTCATATTACCAAAGGCCCCCTAAGGCTCTAATGGCTTATGCTATGAATATTCCCTATAATCATTGAATACCATATAATCAATCCTTCAGTGAATATTCCTGAAATGTGCTTTTGCATATTTCATTGCATGCAACATATTAGTTCTGGAAGGATTAGATTTTTTCAGACTTTCATGGTTTAAGAAATTTAAAAAACAGACTGAATATACAGTACACTCATTTCCTATCTCTACTGGCTTTATAACATGTTGTACTGGTTGAATGTGTATTATAAATAAGGATTAATTTGATTTTGAGACACTTTATTGAATGTTTGAGTAATAGAATGGAAAAAGCACATTCATTGTTTGTTTTGTTTTCCTTCTTTGACTTCAGCAAGCTCTTGCTTCACTATAAATCCTCACACACTCCCGACACTAAAGTCACAGCTGCCTGCCCTGTCTAGTCGTGTTTTTTTAATTGTCACTCATACTCGTGGCGTTGGCTACCAGCCCAACACTTCGTCCTGTCCTCTACGCCGCCTGCCAACTGTCCCCTTCAGGGTAACGAGAAGAACAAAAACACACTGCCGAGCAAAAGGCAAACCACACACCTCTGTGTTTGGCACAAATGTAAATGTTACATAATATTATGGCTGCCCCAATCTAACTGTCCATAGCCACTTTTTGCATTTTGCTCGTGAATGTGGGTGAATCTCACCTGATGCTTTGGGCTTGTTAAGCCTAAACTCTTAAAAATAAAGGTTTCTTTATTGGCATCAGTGGTTCTATGAAGATCCTTGAACATCCATGGAACCTTTCAAATGCAGAAAAGGTTCTTTATAGTTGAAAAGGGTTCTTTAGATTTTTAAAATGTTCTTCAAATGGTTCTTTTAGGAACTGTTCACTGAAAGGTTTTTTTGAGAACCAAAAATGGTTCTTCTATGGCATCACTGCAAAAACACCCTTTTGGAACCTTTATTTTTAAGAGTGTAGAATAATATTACTATGAGTTAGTGATTTGAACTCACCTCTAACTCAAGTCACTTTTTCAAAACCGTTTTCTTAACCAACTTTTAGCTTGGCACAGCTGTTAATTTCACATTTAAAATGCACTACAATACCAAAACATATCTCAAATCAAATCATTCTTCCATAACGCTAGCAAAGGTTGTCACTCAACAAACACACTTTGTCACTAAAAACAATGAGTTAAAAAGAACTGACTGCAGGTAGCATTACACAGTGTTTTCTTTTGTAAAATCTCTTTACAAAGTAAGAATGACACTCTACTGTTCAGAAATTACAGTATATGTTCCTAAGGTGTCCTCTTTTATGTACAGTAGCTGGTGATAACTTTTTTTTTTTTTAACAACTACGAACCATTTCTCTTTTGTCAAAAAAAAAGTAGATGAAGCTGAACTCCACAGTTGTGTATACAAAATGATAATTGTGATGATAATTTTGTTACTGTAATGTAAATATGGACTGTGTAACAGTCTTTTTAGGTCATTGTTTTATAAGTGACAAAGTGTGTTTGTTGGTTGACAAGCATTGCTAGTGTTATGGGAGAATGACTTGATTTGTGACATGCATGAATAGTTTTGTTAGATTTAGAATTTTAGTGAATTCTGAATGTGAAATTAACTGCTGTGCCAAGATGAAATTTGGTTAGGAGAACTGCTGCAGAGTTTTGAAAAAGTGACCCAATTATTTAGAAATGGGTCCTAGCAAAAGGAGACCTAGCGAGACTTTAGTGCACCATTTGTGCTACAGACATGACTGATTCTTTAAATCATGCAGCTTGTTGAGTAAAATTATCCAATTTCCACTCCACACCAAAAAATAGACCAAACCTAAAACTCACGCAACAAAGCTTAAAACAAACTAAAATTGCTTGCCATATCTGGAGATATTTAGAAGGTTGGGTTATTATTTATTATTAATTATTATTATTATTATTGGAACCAGTACACAACCACCCAGAACCCCCTTAAAACCACGACCCATGATGATGATGATGATGATGATGATGATAATAATAATAATAATGAACAATAAAATAAATAAAATAAATATTTAAAAATAAAAATAAGAAAATAAAGTTAAAAAAAGAAATAGCTAGTAAATTTCACAAATAATTACAAATAAATGGCAAGTAATACATTGAATTAAAAATTAAAAATTAAAGTAAAATAAAAAAGTAAAATAATAATAAAAAAAAAAAAAAAAAAAAAAATATTTTAAAACAAAACACACTAAACTAAACTATTTAAAACACAACAAATCAAATCATAAATAAAATAACACAACAAATCACATAGCAACAGTATGGCAAGTTTTGCTTGTGAAAAATATGAAATGTTCTGCTCCAATTTATATATGAAAAAACAACAACATGTGAGACAAACAGAAGGAAGGAGCTTTATATATCTGGCGCATTTATTCTGCACTTTGCAGACTGTGCTGGAAACTGTCAGACTGGATTTGCATATTCTTCCTTATCTGTAGAGCTGAGTTTATTTGGTTGATAAGCTTCCTCCTTAGTGTGTTATTTATCAAGACTGCCATATGCAGTTAGTCAAAACACACCTGTCAAACATGTCAGGCGTTCCACAGGCCTGTCTGAAGAAGGCAGGTGATTGGTGGAGTACAGAATAAATAGAAAGATGCAGATACAGTGTTTCTGAATTTCACAAGGTTGCTTTGGTTTACGACACACACCGAAGATGGGCGTGTGAACCAGGGCAATATTTACATATGTACAATAAGCATAATTGGATCATTTGTGCTGCATGTCACAGACCTGAATGAGACAGGTAATCTTTTGAGCAAATACTGTGCTTTAGTAGTCGGTAAGCACTGGCTCACATGTATAAACACACTCACACAGATATCTTCACATCTTACACCTTCATTCTAGGGTAAATACATGGGTGTAGAAATGTCCCAGCATAAGATGGATCTCAAAATCATACAGTCACTTTTGGAAAAGGTTCAAATATCCAGAAGATGCTGGAAAACCAAAGAATGTGCAGGAGCTGGAGAATTTTTCTGAAGAACAGCAGGAAGTTGCTCAGGACCAATGCAGGACTCATGAACAGCTACCACGTGGATCATCCAGGAAATGACTCAAGGGTATGTAAACTTTTGAACGGGGTAATTTTTATAAATTCTGTCATTATTTTTTCTTGTGGAGTTTATATAAACATCTGTTACGTGAAATAGCTTATTCAGGACAGTGCTAAACAAAAAATAACATGCAATTTTCATGAGCTCTCTTATTTTGTTAAAATTATTAACATATTTTCATATTCTGCAAGGGGTATACAATATGTATGTGTGTATATATATATATATATATATATATATATATATATATATATGTATATTATATATATATATATATATATATATATATATAGGTGCTTCTCAATAAATTAGAATGTCGTGGAAAAGTTCATTTATTTTAGTAATTCTCAATTTGTGTGTTAAGTTTAGTTATTTTAGTTATTAGAGTCTTTGGTTCTTTTAATTCTGATGATTTTGGCTCACATTTAACAAATCTCAACAAATTAGAATATGGTGACATGCCAAAGAGCTAATCAACTCAAAACACCTGCAAAGGTTTCCTGAGCCTTCAAAATGGTCTCTCAGTTTGGTACACTAGGCTACACAATCATGGGGAAGACTGCTGATCTGACAGATGTCCAGAAGACAATCATTGACACCCTTCACAAGGAGGGTAGGCCACAAACATTCATTGCCAAAGAAGCTGGCTGTTCACAGAGTGCTGTATCCAAGCATGTTAACAAAAAGTTGAATGGAAGGAAAAAGTTTGGAAGAAAAAGATGCACAACCAACCGAGAGAACCGCAGCCTTATGAGGATTGTCATGCAAAATCGATTCAAGAATTTGAGTGAACTTCGCAAAGAATGGACTGAGACTGGGGTCAAGGCATCAAGAACCACCACACACAGACATGTCAAGGAATTTGGCTACAGTTGTCGTATTCCTCTTGTTAAGCCACTGCTGGGCGTCTTACCTGGGCTAAGGAGAAGAAGAACTGGACTGTTGCCCAGTGGTCCAAAGTCCTCTTTTCAGATGAGAGCAAGTTTTGTATTTCATTTGGGAACCAAGGTCCTAGAGTCAGAAGGAAGGGTGGAGAAGCTCATAGCCCAAGTTGCTTGAAGTCCAGTGTTAAGTTTCCACAGTCTTTGATGATTTTGGGTACAATGTCATCTGCTGGTGTTGGTCCATTGTGTTTTTTGAAAACCAAAGTCACTGCACCTGTTTACCAAGAAATTTTTGAGCACTTTGTGCTTCCTTCTGCTGACCAGCTTTTTAAAGATGCTGATTTCATTTTCCAGCAGGATTTGGCACCTGCCCACACTGCCAAAAGCACCAAAAGTTGGTTAAATGACCATGGTGTTGGTGTGCTTGACTGGCCGACAAACTCACCAGAACTGAACCCCAGAGAGAATCTATGGGGTATTGTCAAGAGGAAAATGAGAAACAAGAGATAAAAAATGCAGATGAGCTGGAGGCCACTGTCAAAGAAACCTAGGCTTCCATACCACCTCAGCAGTGCTACAAACTGATCAACCAAATAAAACAAAAAAATCACCTACCAAGTATTGAGTAGCTGTACATTAAATGAACATACTTTCAAGAAGGCCAACAGTTTACTATATATATATATATTTTTTTATTGGTCTTATGAAGTATTATATATATATATATATATATATATATATATATTTTTTTTTTTTTTTTTTTATTGGTCTTATGAAGTATTCTAATTTGTTGAGATAGTAAATTGGTGGGTTTTTGCTAAATGTGAGCCAAAATCATCACAATTAAAAGAACCATAGACTTAAACTACTTTAGTCTGTGTGCATTACATTTATTTAATACATGAGTTTCGCAATTTAAGTTGAATTACTGAAATAAATTAACTTTTCCACAACATATAGTATATATATATAGTACAATGTTTCCATTATTAAATTTAATTCTAAAAAATCTTTAACATTGCTCACAAGGAAGATGAGACTGTGCTTTTGCTGTGTTTAATTGAGCTTGCTGGAATCTCAGGGCCATGAGTGACATTTAATCCTGTCATTGTGTAATCTTGATGAAGCATGCTAGATTTGATACTGTGAATTAAGGCAGGAACAAAGCTCCTTTACTGTGTTACAACCATCCACACTGACACTAGTGATCGAATAGAGGAAATATGAGAAAACAATTCTCAAACAGACACATAAGAACAGTTTTATCATAACAATTAAGCTTTCTCCTTTCAGTGTCACCTGTGTGTCAGCAAAAGATCAAGTGAAGAAATCCATTCTCTCAGCCTGTCAAAACATCTAAAGTCGTCAGGAAAATATGTGCAAATACAGCATTGCAGATGGAATTTATTATTTTGTAGCAGATGAGAATATGCACTACATTGAAAGAAATAAGTGAAATTTAGTGAATAGTTTTTACATAACATATCTGCAGTCTTCTCCAATAAGTTTAAAGGTTTTAAATTACCAGATGAACCATGCGTGTTAAATATTGTTATTTGTGGCTATTCATTTAAAACTGTGTGTGTTTTAACATTTATTCTAGAGCAATGCCCTTTACTGTAAGTGCATTACTGCAAACACAGTTTTTTGTGTTTTTACAGCTTGGGGGTCAAACTTATTTTCCACGGTTCATCTCTGTGTGTGCTGCATTGGTAATAAGCCTTCCTTAGTTACCTAACACTAGACACAATGGCTCTCAGTTTTCTTCATGCTTGATTAGTATCTAGCATGACACTGCTACAGATGTGATACTGGTGTTGCAATGTTCTTGCATTTGCATTCTAGTGTTCTTCTGGACTCTCAAGATGTCGTCTTAGCACTTGGCTTGTCTCCATACTTCAGGTACCTGCTCTTACATAAATAACTGTGCTTAAATGGAAGCCACGTCAAACATTTGCTGAAAACATAAGTGTTAATGCAAATGCATATAAACAATGCATGCTGTTTAGATACAAAACCATAGAAGGTCACAAAACAGGTTGTACTGAGAGTGCATGCAAGCACAAAGAAATAGTCATTACCTTATATCCTGCTTGAATAAACAAAATGCTTCTGCACTGAGATAAAACATACTGTAGATACATATTTTAATTAGTAGCTTATGTCTGAGTTGTACAATTGAGAAATTTAGTTAACAAGAAGCTGAAATGCTAATGTTCAGTTTAATTGCTACGATTGTCCACATACCATAATATTTCAGTATACATAAATCTTTTTCACTAAAGAGTAACTTAATGTCATTATCTTGCAGTATATTTATTTCTTAATTATTAATTTGGTCAGTTATTTAGTGGTATTGAACCAAATTGTTAAGATTGTGAGTACTGTTTAAGTAAAAGTATGTTAATAAACTCTTCTGGATATTCAGCTAGAAAAATATTGGAAGAAAGTTGATTTTATGTGTCAGGAATTACTTCGATTTGGGGGCCTTTTTTTTTTTTTTTTTTTTTTTTTGGAGTAATGCACTTTTTTATATATATTTATAATATATGTGTATATGTAACATATTTATAATATCAAATTATTTAATACTTTAAATAAAAAGACAGCTTTTATTTTAATTATTAATAGATTGTCCGTTAAGCCTCTGAGTCTTCAGAGCATCTTTCTGCAGAAGAGCTGAGATGAAAGGCAGCACCAGTGACAGCATTAAGGCCTGAGAAGCCCTGGTGTGTGCCGACACAAGCTGCGGCCGGAGTAATGGAAAGGTCAGGAGTCACAAAGTCAACTTTGCTACACTGATCACGGTTCACATACATCCATTGGATTACCTGTATTAAAGATAACATTAAGACACCTTTCAGACACAATTGTAGGCCATAGATGTAATAACAATATGATATATACAGGTGTGTTATTTCAATATTTCACATATATAACCTATATAAACACAAAACATATATATATATTTTATATTAAAATTTTAATTAAAAACAATAAAAATAAAATAAAAATAAAAATATACACACACGCACACACAATATAATATCTAAAGTTTAAAACTAAAAAAAAATATATTAAATTAAAAATATATTATTATAAAATTATTAAAACATTATTGCAATTATTTATAATTGTAGTTATTATTATTATTAAAAAATATGTTTTATTATTAAAAATATATCTATAAATTTGCCTTCACTATTAAATAAACGCTGCCAGTTGAAATACAGCATATGTGTTTTGTGCAAATCTGTCAATTACTTTAGAACTGAAGTTCACATTAGTTTTGCAAAATTGAGAGATTGGTAGACCTAGTCCTCATCTAATTTTATTATGTGGAAAATAAGAGGTCGGGATGTGCTCCAAAAACACTATTCTATTCTATTCTATTCTATTCTATGCTATGCTATGCTATGCTATTCTATTCTATTCTAGTCTAGTCTAGTCTAGTCTAGTCTAGTCTAGTCTAGTCTAGTCCATTCTATTCTCTGTTCTAGGCATACCTGCGAGCTCTCACTGTAAGCGTATCCTGCCATATTTTAAGACAGGCACATCACTGGTTAATGTTCCATCACTCTTTATGTTTCCTCTTCCAAGGTCGGTTCATACCGAAGTCAAAGGAAAGGGAAAGATAAAAGAAACCATTAGGATGCATAAACGATACTCCTTTTTCAAGCAAGCGTGTCACTACAGTAGCTTCAGACGGGTGACAAACCTTCACACGCTCTTTCAGCGTGCCATGTTCGCATTGAGATACGGGCCCTTAAAGCTCCACATGGCTCCCGATGAATTCAGCGTCTATCATTGCATTATAATTCAACGCCTCTGACATAACACTCCAGCTTCTGTGATGGATATAAAAGTAAGCTTCTATCAAGTCATATATCTCTAAGCCCTGCGCCACTGATCCTAGCCAGAGCAATTTATAACCGCTGAAAAACAAGCTTTTTATCTTCTTATCTGGCTGCTCTACAAGAGTTGTCAGCTCCATGGTCCGCTGGCTAAAAAAACCATCCAGAGGATTTCAGAGAGACGAGACAGGCACCGGGGAACAAAGAGCTTTAGTTATAAACTGCTGTTTAAGAAGATTTGACAGGCCCTGCCAATACTGTAAGCCCATAAATGTCTCAAAAAGGTGTTTGATGATTTGAATGGCCGTTCAGCACGCTGAGAGTCTCGTCGTGAGAAGTGTCCTTTCAGTGCCAATGCTCAATTGAAGCATAATGCTCTTCAGCTTCTCTGCTAATTTCCAGGAAAGCGTTCCAATCAAATGCAAGTCATCCTCAAGTACTGTTTTAGAAGTGCTAGAAACACTTGACTTGATGCCTCTCTGTATATTGCACGGAAAAGGTACTTAACACATGAACATAGCTTTGCATGTTCTTGAGGATAATTTACAGTTTTTACACTTACTTATTCAAGATTACATCTTAAAAATTAGAATGCATTAAAAACTAGATCTACTTCATGTTTTCTAATCATAAATTACAATCCACTATACTCTAAATCATAAGTATTTAAATTACAGAATAGGTAGTGCTATAAGTAGTGGTTCCCTTTCAGTCGGTCACTCTCAACATCACGTCTGTATTGAGCAACGAATTGAGATGCCAATTTGTCAGTCATTATCAACGCTACGTCTCCATTCCTTCCTTCAGGGAACGAGGGTCACATACGTAACCAAGATGTTACAATTATTATTATTAATTAGTTTAAATGCATTACATTGTAAAATATTATTAAAGTTTCAAAAAAATCTCCAAAATTTTCCGAAAATTTCCAGAAAAATTTGAAAGTTTCCAAAAAAATCCTCGAAAATTTTCAAAAATTCAGAAATGTTCTCAAATTTTTTGGGAGCTATACGCCCTTTTGCAACCCTGATTATTATGCATTATATATGTATTTTTCTATATACTCCCAACCAAGCAATTAGATAAACTTCTTACACTTAAATTATTAAAATAGTATTTAATTATTCCTTCATTTATTTATTTAATAATAATAATAATAATAGTAAAATAATAATAATATTTTTTTTAATTACATTTAAATGTAATACAAGTATGCTGATTATACACACACACATATTTTATGTAATATATATATATAACTTTTATTGAACAGATTTCTAATTTTCTAATTGCCTTTGAGTTAATGATATTTTAAGAACTTGTTTTAATGGTGTATTTTAATGGTTCATTAAAGCTGTTCTCTTAACAATTCATCAAGTATTACAGAATGATCATTTTGTTAAATAACAATCAAATGTGCTATACATTTACTAAGTTTAGCAGTGCTACATTTCAGATCTTGCATGTAATGACCCAGTGTTATGACATATCTATAAAAATGGCTTTGTTCACTTCCCCCGTGGTCTCAGAGATTCTGCCCCGCAGAGTGAGACGGGGAGAACAATAGTCAGAAGAAGAGAGATCAGTGGAAAACGCTCATCACTCTCTCTCCCGCGCTTTCTCGTCCAGTGTAAAACTCCCCAGCGGGAGTGTAAATTAGACCTCGCTCTTACGATTCCATCAATGTCAACAGATTAATGAAGCACTCACAGAAAAAGAAAAGCAGGGCTCTGTGATCGCGCACACACAGCTATATCTTCAAAAGCCCAATACTTTTCGGATGGCATGAAAATTTAATCAACTTTGCTTAGTGCCAGCATAAGAAGTCAGTGAGAACAGCGCATTCTTCATATCTTTGGAGGACTATAGCAATCAAAACCATTTTTTTTTTTTTATGGTGTTATTACATGACACACTTAAAGGGATAGTTCACCCAAAAAAATGCATCATTTGCATACCCTAATGGCAGACTCTGTATTTTTGACAGAATTTTTATTTTTCTGGGGGAACTGTACATTTTCTTTCACATTTCCTCTGAAGATTTCATTATAATTTGAACACTGAAACTGCTATTGTATATCAGTTAAATTTAACTCCATTTATTTATTTTCTAGCTTATGTCCAAAGTGACTTAAAAAATGAGGATATTACCAGCAGATGCGATCCAACCAAGCAACAGGGTTTGGAAAAGTATGGAATTTGATTTGGGTAATTTCCTGGTCTGGACATGAAGAAGAAAAAAAAAGAGAGATAGATAGATAGATTCTATATATTATATTCATAGTAAAATATTATTTCAAAATATATAATTTCACATATATACACGTAACATTAACATGTAATTGATTTTTCATTTAAATTATTATTATTGTGAAAATGTGTGTGTGTGTGTGTGTGTGTGTGTGTGTGTGTGTGTGTGTGTGTGCGTGTGTGTGTGTGTGTGTGTGTGTGATATATTTGTACAATATTGTTATATATTTATTTATATTATTTATACTATATAATTATAATTTTTATTGTATATTATATGTTACCTGGACCACAAAACCAGTCATAAGGGTCAATTTTCTGAAATTGAGATTTATGCAGCATCTGAAAGCTGAATAAATAAGTTTTACACTGATGTATAGCTTGTTATGATGGGACAATATTTGGCCGAGATAAAACTATTTGAAAATCTGGAATCTGAGGGTGCAAAAAACATCAAAATATTGAGAAAATCACCTTTAAAGTTGTCCAAATGAAGTATTTAGCAATGCATATTACTAATCAGAAATTATGTTTTCATATATTTACTCTCTGTATGAAATTTATAAAATATCTCAATGGAACATGATCTTTATTTAATATCCTAATGAGTTTTGGCATAAAAGAAAAATCGATCATTTTGACCCATACAATGTATTTTTGGCTACAAATATACCTGTGCTACTTATGACTGGTTTTGTGGTCCAAGGTCACGTATATTTATTAAGTTATATGTAATATAATATAATATAATATAATGTAATGTAATGTAATGTAATGTAATGTAATGTAATATAATATAATATAATATAATATAATATAATATAATATAATATGTATATGTTTGTGTCAGAGGAGAATATATGCAGGTTATAAAGCATTTTATGATTTTTTTCTTGTCATAGAAGTGCATACAAAAAATAATGCCGTTTGAACCATTTATGTTAAATATGGTCTGAAAAAAAATCATTTGGAAGGAGGTTTGAAAATTTAAGTCTGGAAAAGTATGGCATTTTGAAATGGAAACCTGAAGGGAGTGATGTTACCATAATCAAGTATCAATAAAACCCTCTGAAAACTGATTATCTGCATTGTGTGTGTCATAATCTGTCACGGAGAGTCAAAGTACTAAAGCAAAGCAGGAGTTCACGTGTACTCTTAGGGGACATTGATTCTCCAAGGTTACGAGGTCGAAGACATGTCAATGTGCATCTAAAGAAAGCGCCTCGTAATCCACGATAGCCCAAAGCTGCCCGACACACACATACATCACATGAAAGATTCTGACAAAGGAGCAATAGATGGCCCTATCAAAGCACATCAAAGCTATAAACATGCCAGAAGGTCTTTAAAAGTCAACCAAGACCAATAGATGTGTGTAAACATCCATTCACATGCGGGTATTTTTCACATGAAGGCCGTAATTAATATGTGTGGCGTAACGGCAATACCAATACAGCAGATAAGAGCTACATCAATACATTCATAATGAAATGTGGAAACAAACGATATGCACGCAAACGCAAACGCCTGGAGGGACATAAACCTGAGTGCTAATGTCTGTTTCCTCTTTTTCTTTCCTCTATGCCTCCATTGTGTTATCATGAGTGACATCACATTGGTTACGCTCCAATGAGCTTCCATTTGAAACATTTGCTAGCAACGATAGCATTGCCAATTTTGGCCTAACTAAGACAAATGTGCTAATGAGGGGCTGGTGTCATGGCGGTGTAAACATCAACCCATAGAATGCTGGGAGTGATGGCGTGAGGGGGCCGTTGTCTTTTCCCGCCAGGGTCATTATGCTAATGGAGGCTAATTTGCGAAGCCTAGCATCGCATCGCAGCCGACAACGGCTGATTGCTCCAATTTGTTCCACTGCTGACATGAGGCAGGCTGTCATGAAATTCAGAAAAAACAGCATATTTGGATGGTGTGACGGGATGTGTGTGTGTTTGTGTGTTGTTGTTGGGTTGGATGTGGGTATAGCCTAACAAAAACATTCTGTGGCAGTACCATGTTAAAGTCATGGTATCAGACGGAAATACCGTGGGACTGTGATTAATATTATGTACTGAATGATGTGCCTACCACATTCATGTACTATGGTATTTACTTTTCAGAGATTACCATGTTATTACCACAATGCTTCAAATATCATTGTTATTAAAAAATCATGATAATATTTTGGTGAATGTTAAAAAAAAAGATATTTCCATTGTATGTCAAAAGCAATGTTGTTGTTAGCTTAAAGCCCTTTTATTAAATTGGAAATTAAATTAAAGTTAAAATTATATAAGTTAAATTAATATTATAATGAATGTCTAAAAATGCTATTGTACTCTGTCCAAAATTGTAATGCCTTGTTAAATGTCCCAAAAAAGGCATTACATTTTCAAATACCATAGTGTTACCATAGTGCTTTTAGACATTTGCCATAGTTTTACTAGGGTTATTTCTAGAAATGGTTAAAATGATTTTTTTTTTCGCACTTAACAAGTAATACCAAGGTAGTTTTTGGTACTTTTTTCTTCCTGTTATATAATTTGACCTTTACTAGCAGCATGCTGTACTACATCACTATAAAACACACATTTACACCCTCATACTTTTATAGGGTGAGAAATGGAGAGAGAGAGAGAGAGAGAGAGAGAGAGAAAAACAGTGAATGTGAATGGAAAGTTGATATCCACAGAGAATAAAGTAAATTGTTTACAAAACGACCACAAAAAGTAGCACTGCATTGATCTGTGAAGCCCGGCGTAAACTAGCCTCAGTAAATAATTGCGTAAAGGTATGTACTTTGATATTTGCAAAATAAAAAAAAAATGATAGATGGTTTCATCCCATTTCCCTTCAGAAGCAGCAATGCAATGAAACAGCCCACAGCCGTATAATATTGAGAGAAAAACACTACACAAGAAATAAGAAAGGAACAAAACAAAACACTCTTACAAATTGTAATATCTCCTTGATTTTGGGCTTGCGTGTTATCTACATCTGCGTATTGTCTCAAGCCCCAGGCAAACAAGCCAAAACCCAGAAGTCATTTTCCCCCTGGATGAGTTGCCTGATTTATATCAGAACGAAGTTTCTGTGCGCTGCGGCTGAGTTGTTCGCGTGCTCCTTATGTACGCTGACGCTTTAACTCTGTAGCCAGTATTTAACATCCTTTCCTCACAAATCAAATTCGAATTGTTCAATAAGCAGCCAACATCTTGTGAAACTAAGCAAGACACACCATGAAATTGGACTGTCAGTGGATGAAGCACAGGTACACATACAAATGTCCCATTGCACTTTATTGCACACACACAAATACATACCAGTGTACATATGGACAGGCACTTACAGAGGCCTTTTAGATGTACAAACATGACTCATTTTACAGCAGAGACAAATTTATTAAACAATCAGTCTTTGGTAAGTAAGCGCAGTTGCACAGTAGCATAAAAATGCATACACTGGCTCTGTTTCTAAACTGGCTTTGGTGTTTCTAAAGCACTCCTCAACAGGGTTTTACATTAGTATAATATTCTAAAATGCAGATAGACCTGTAGATAATATTTTTAATATTCTTTTTTGGAATTGAATGGATAAATATATTTATACTGTAATTGTGCTAATTGTATAACTGACGTACATGAATTTGATTTTTTTTAAATTTAAGTTCTCCTGGAAAACCCTTGAAAACATTTCTGAGAATGTACTTAAAACGTACTTGAATTTTTAAAGCACAATATATAAAAAAAAAGTTACACTTTTCCCCTAAAAAAAAAAATATTATGAAAAAATATCCATATAACAGTTTCATTTCGGAACACACATAAAGTATGAGGCATTTTGTGTTGTACTGTTATCATTTACAAGGGTGAAGCGCATCTCCATCTTAGCAGCTCGGGACACAAACTCTTCCTCTGCATATACTGAGTTTGTGTTGCTTAACGTTCATCTGGGAAAACAGTGCATGTTATATCACTAGATTTAGAACATTAATCATTTATAAACCTATGCCAGCACAGGAGAATTCATCAACATATTAATAAGTATGCGATTTGTTGTACATCATGATATCAAAATAAAAGTTCAAACCCTTTTGCTCTGAGTTTGCAGTTGACCAAATATTAAAATTATATGGATTTAAATGTCCTTGAATCACGCTGTAAAGTTCGGCGCCCTCTGCAGGTATTTGTTATAATACATAATTAACTTAAATTGGTTATGGTTCATATTTTGTGTAGGCATATTACATTATGTAGGCCTATTTTATTAGTGTTGTTCAATAAAACCATGTAATTACTTGGTTTTGATACTTTATTTAAGCCAATTATTATTGCCTCATCGTTAGTTTATATGTAATTGTCATAATTAAGCCTGTTTTTCACTTAGGTCTATTTGTATTACTAAAAAAAAAAAAAATAGATTACTCATTTGTCAACAATAATCAGTAGATTACTTGATTGCCAAGATAATCATTAGTTACGGCTCTAGATTAGTTTAAATATTTCAAAATACAACTGCATTGTTTTGATTTGTGTGATTAAAAGACAAATATTTTGTCATTTTAAAAAAATCTTAAAAATAGTATTAAAATATTGTCTCATTCTAGTGAACAAAGTATCTGTATATCTCGTGAGGTAAGTGTATTATCATATACAAGTGTTGATAAGTGGTGATATAGCTCATAATTTCCCAAGTGTATGATACAGCTTTGATTCTTCAGGTCAATCATAATCACGAAAGAAAAAAAAAAATCAGTTTGAATAAGGAAAGCGTTAACTTTGCCATAATATCCTTTCAAATATTGAAGTTGCCACAGTCATTGCATGCTTTTGTGCTGCACTTTATTTTTGCCATTTAGTTTTATTCGTTTATTAGAATTTGAAAGATAATAACAATATTGTTTGATAAGTGAGATCTCTGATTTTAGTCCTTGAAAACCAAAAAAGTAGTGCTCCTGAAAACTCCTTGAAAATCCTGGAATTTCATTTTGCAGTTTCTGTACAAACCATGTAATGTGAAATTTATGTTATGTACAAAAAGTAGATAGAGGTACATTTATGTTGCGTTTCTGAGTATGCCTTCTTATGATCAAAACATGTTTTCTTATAATATGACGATAATTAGGTATAATAATCATTTTGTGTCTTTAACGCACCTATGATGCATATGCAGCTCGTGGTTTTGGAACAGAGCTACGATGACTTCTTTTATCTATTCTGTTTACTTTAATTGTTCTACCATCTGTGCATTTAGACATTTTGGGGGCATTTTTAAGAACGCCACTATATATTACTACACAGCAAAATCCCCAGTGTTAATTTAACACTCTGAGTGTGGACTCATACAAACACTGAAGCAGTGTTAAAAGTAACACTGAAGCAGTGTTGAAGTTAATGAGATAATTAGGTGATTAATTGAGTTATGATTGACCATTATTGAAGACAACTTATGTTAACAAGCAGAATCACCAAACGAGAAAAACACAATTTGTGTGTCACCATTATAGTGGTCAGTGTTTGCTCTAGTCGGGATCTTGACCCTTGACTTTTTAACATCAAATTTTGTTTGGCTAATGTAACTGAGTTATAACAGACAGATAAGCCGAGAGTGAAAGTCATCAGGTTGTGATGATTATGCTTTAATGTAATCATTATTTGACCTGAATCACTGAACTCATTCCGAGTCGTTTCTCTGAGATATATAGCCTTGATTGAATATAACAACTTTGATGCCGCTGTGAAAGAGTGTGTATTTGCTATACATTTTGTAAGGGTCCCTTGCAAACTGTTCTTATTTCTTTTTAAGAGATTCATTATTTTAGGCACACACAGACATCAAGAATCAGTGTATGAATCTCAACAACGATGACAAACAGCATATTCAGATAAACGGATCAACTCTGAACATCACAAAACTAGATACTAAAAAGTGATGAGATTTTATTGGTTATAATATGCTTTTTTGATGGTCACCATTGTTGTGATACTCACGCTGATTCTTGATGTCTGTGTGTCTAAATAAAGAACTCTTTATTTATGTAGAAGTAACTTTTAAAAACATCTGTCTGATCTTGCATTTTTTTCACCTAGTTGATTTAATCAATAAAGAAAACCCAACTCAGGTATTCAGGTCGCTGAATGACGATTAATCCAAAACATAATCAATACCACATGATCACATTTCCTCTGGTTTGTCTGTCTGTTATAAATCTAAAGTTAAACACTTAAGGGTCAAGATCCCAACTAAAGCAAACACTGACCACTATAATGGTGACACACAAATTGTGATTTTCTCGTTTGGCGATTCTGCTTGTTAAAATCAGGTGTCTTCAATAATGGTCAATCATCACTCAATTAATCACCTAATTATCTCATTAACTTCAACACTGCTTCAGTGTTACTTTTAACACTGCTTCAGTGCCTTTATGACGGATACAAATTACACAGCTAACAAAATAATTAAATCACTAAAACACATTCAGTGTTTCATATTTTGACTGTACATGACAATTTGTGACAACCTCCGCCCACTCACCAAATATGTATATCACTTTAACAATACCAAAATTAGAAGAAAAGAATAATTACAGGGGCTGCCTGACAGAAGAAACAGCATGCGGTATGAATCCTAAAGAAATAAATACAAATTAAAAGGGGTTTTACATTGGCAAATTGAAGATGTAATCATTCAGTGAAACCTTCTTAGTAACGTCCCTTTCCATGCATATAAATAAAAGAAAACACTTTAAAAATAAAGTCGTACTGCGAGTCTTGCGAGCTTTCATACGGTCTGAAAACGCAGGGCTAACTTCTTCACTTTGTCATGTACAGTCTTGATGAATCTCCACAGTCCAATTTTTCTTCATGAGTTCCCAGGGCTAAGCAGGAAGCTCGTGACCATGTAATTTGAATGTTAATGTTCTAAAGGCGGATTAAGTTTTCCTGTCTTTTTCCTCAATGGTAAGGTAAAGCAGGACTAGCACCTTTTTTAATGTAATCACCGCTAGCCCCTTTTAGAAGAGATGAATATTTCTGCCTTCCTCTGTTCATTTCCATTTTTAATCTAGTTTTGCGTGATTGATGGGCCGTAGGAAAGACATCAGAAGCCTGGATAAAACTCTTAGCTGACTTACAGTCATGTAATAACCGGCAGGCGTTTACGTACAAAAACTTGCTGTAAAGCTCCTCTCTTTGACTTTAGATTTGGTGAGCATGGTTTAATTATTTTCACCCGTTCCCTGTCAACAGGCAACTGAGCAAGGCTCAAACAGAGTGAATGCAGCATGACGCATCTTGTGCCATTATTGTTTCTGAAGATTTTTGTAATGCCAGAATCAGTTGACAAACAATCAAAGCTACTCAGCTGTAACAGGCTTTTCCAGCTTTCCGGTAACAGACAGAAAGAATCAAAGGGCTTTAGCAGAATGGAACATGAACTTCACAAAAAGATGCCAAATCCATGAGCCATTATGGCAAATGTAGAAGAGGCTGGGGCTCTGTTTGATGTGCTTTGCTACAGCTTTATTTCTTTTGTGGAATACATGAGATGGAAGGTAACATTCTGATATTAAAAATGAACAGCGACAGATTCTGAAAGAACAAAACATGGAGAAACAAAACATTTAGGAACCAAATTGCTTTAATTATAGAAATTACACAATTGTTTGATGAAGATGGTTTTTCAGAATTTCTTTATTAATTGTGCGAGCTGGTTTCTTAAGCTTTTTACTTTAACTTTTAAGGACAATTTAAGTTAGCGTGCTTTTCTATTTGTATTAAGTATAAATGTGTTTCATTTTGATGTTTTCACTCTCATCCTGATTATATTTATGCCAAATAGCTATTAGAAATAGATATTAAATTTTTAGGTTAACCTTTTTTTTCTGATAAATATATGAAAAGTTATGTACCTAAAAGTAGACTATTGTAATCATAGGACTGTTTGAGGAACAGACAGAACTGTAAGCCATTGTACACTGATAATCTGTCGATGAGCCCAGTTAAAATATGCAAAAGTGTGAATGGCTTAGTATAAATGAAAGCTAATGCATGGCTTTCCTTACTAGCCAAAAACAAAAAACAAAAAATTAAAAAAATCAATAGTTTAGTACTTTAATGGCATTTTTGGAGCTTGTGCACATCATTTTTGCCTTTGAAGTTACTGTAGAGTTAAAACCAACTGACAAACAAGCTGTAACAGGCTTTTCTCACTTTCCGGAAACAGGCAGAGAGAATCAATGATCTTGAGTCATATTGAGTGGAATTGAACATGAACTTCACAAAAGGAAGCCAAATTCATGCCCCATTATGGCAAATGGAGAAGAGGCCTGGGCCAATAAAACCCTCAAAAGTGCTACCCTGTGGCCCAGAGTCAGGTCACTCCCTCAATCACCCTGCAAAGTGCAATGCAGAAGCCATTTCTCTGCTTGTCATTATAAAGTGTGATCAAGACTCATGTAAGCATGCACTGTATAAAGAAAACTACTCAAAATCAAAGCCTGAGGGGATAAAGAACACTCACTAGCAGCCTTTGAAGCTCAACTCTGAGGTTCACTCTAAATTCAACCATCTGCTGTAAATTGTATTTAGTTGAAGGATAGCATTTCACTCATTGGTTCATTATCTCTGAAAAAGGGGTCTTGTGCCTGTCCAACTGTATCCTGCTAGCTAGCACTGAGAGACTTGTGGAAAGCTTTTATGTAATTCTCTTAAATGGTCACACATTTGTTGCTGATCAAACTTTCTCGCCAAGTCTTTCTAATGTGGAACAGACAATGAGATGTTGGGCAGAATGTTCACTCTGCTCTTTTCTTAATAGCTGGGTGCCCTCCATGTATTTTTATGCAAATTTGGGAATGTTGCATAAAATAGAATGCTGAATAGAAACTTCAAGATGTGCATAAATGGCATACGCTCACGTGAGGCGGGATGTGATGATGCCTCAAGTCATGTGACTGTATAATTCACTCTATTACCTTCCACAGCTTAAGTGACCCCAAGTAATTTACAATAAAAAGTGCTGGCTTTCCTAGTGCCTGCAACTTCTATTTCAATTTGCACCAATTTCCACCAGTGCACAGAAGAAGGAAAAAGCATGAGTTTGGAATAGCATGATGACAGCATGATTTTCGGATGTACTGAGTGTGCCGCAAATGTACTTGGACTTAAAAAACAAAAACATGTTTTCTCAACATGAATCCAATTTTGAGAACCATAGCAGTATAAAGTTCTTGGTAGGTGCATTTGTGTTTGTATAATGGTTGTAAGGTATAAAAATACATTAACCCTGATCATGTATTTCAGTCAGGGCTCTGAACTGGTTCAAGGAACGAAAACCGGAAACAAACAAAATTTTGACAGGAACAGAACCAGAACCAGAAACAAAATAAAACCAAATATATACTAACAAAAACAATAAAAAACCAGAAATGGCCATTAATCGGTTAATAACTTTTTTTATCGTTCCATTTAATATTTGAAATTTGCTGTCAACCAATCACGAATTCCAGTAGTACAGGCTATGCAAATGTGATGCTGAAGCCAACGAGTGAAATGTCTGCTCAGCTGTGAACTCATCATAGGTAAGTCACAAGGGCAATGCACCGCCCTTAGAGTTTATCTGAGGATAATGTAAGATGAATTCAACAGATCACACACACCTGCATCGCTTCTGTGAATGGAGAACACTATAAGCTTACATAAAAAGGATATAGGCATATACACTAAATATATTTCACTTAAATCATATCGACAGATTAACGAAACGAAAGAAAAAATGTGCTAAATTACAGTTCATTGTGACACATTCCAAAGTTGTTGGAAAGGAAAACGAAACAGCAGAGTGTAGTTTTCTTTATTCTTTAATAGCTTTACAGTTTTAATAATTTTGCAAAAGCTTGACAGCTTTGAATAATGTCTTGCTTCTGTATAACCAACCAGCGTTGGTATGACCATCGCGCCGACGCCTTACGCGCACACACAACATAATTTTGCTATATTAAAGAAACAAATAAAAAGTTACACTGCTCCATTGTACTAAATATGTTGCATTCAACGTGACCGCGCCTCAATGTGCTGATATAGCCAATGTGAAGGATGATGTTTTATGTTGATGAAAGTACAAACACTATGTAATAAATAATATTTTAGGATCCAGATACGTCGGGAATATGGAAACATTTGGATTTGTGTCGAATGAGAGGTAGGCATCAGCTTTACCTTAAATTAATCTGTTTTTGGATTGCCATTTTTATAGCCTAAACTTTAGAGGATTTTTTTCTTGGTGGGGGGGGGGGGGGGAGAAACTAACTGTTTTTATAATGTTTGTAAACAGTTTGTTTTAGCATACAGGCATTTTAGCCTTCATTATTTCGGAAAGTAATAGGGCTAATAAAATGTGACGTGAGCCGCAACAATGCAGCAAACATTTTTAAATATCATAAAAATACTTTGATGTCTTTAAAGTGTTGATAGATTTTTTTTTTTTTAGTAACCTACATTTGGCCAAAATCTAGAAAAGATGATGCTGTATTGGCTGTGGATTATTACTAAGCGCAGCGGGTTATTAGCTAACGTTACCAGATCTCTCTTTTTTCCTTTTCTTTTTGAGTAAAGAAAACACTGTACTTTATTATTAATATTATTAGGCAAATTATAGGCAAAGAAAATAGTTTTTTAAAAAATAACAAAATTATCCAGTATTTCTTTCACCCGAACCGTTTCGGAACGGTAATAATATCAGAGGAACGCAGGAACAGAAACATTAAAATATTGATTCTGCTCTGAGTGAACCGACTGATTTTTTTTTTTTTTCTTTTATTTTTTTTTTTTTTTCGTTTTTAAGCCCTGATTTAAGTGTACTAAACTTTGTTTTTGAGCAAGTTCTCCTATTCCCATAGTAACCAGTCTGCAGCCACCAATTCTGTATTGTACGGTAACTCTGCATGGATGAAAAGCAAAAAATGTCTTACAATATATTTCTTTCTTCTGCTCAAGCTTTTCCACTTGTCCTCTCTTTTTTGCTCTCTTTCTCTGCATTTTAACTCTGCTGTTCGCAGAAATTGGGTGGCCCCATGGGTCACTCCCCCAGGAGGAGGCTTTAGTAACTTAGACCCGGACCCACTTAATCCACAGAATGGGGTTGCAATAACCTCCTCTCTCCAAAGCAATATCTGGGAGGCAGGTCAGGCATTTCCTGTGCGACGGCATTGAGTGCTTTTTGACTGCATGGGAAGCAGCATGAATACTGGCTCTCTGTGAGCCTAATGACAGGCCACAGCTAGGACCGACCCCTGTCTTCCTTCTGATGTGAATGGAACATACGAATATAACTAAAGCAGACTGTGAAGAATAGAGAAAGAGGACGAATGCAGAACTCTCTAGCAGCCAAGTTTTAGGAATATTTATATAGCTAGGTTTTTTAAAAGTTTTAAATTCTTGTTTTTGAAAAGAATAAGTGCATTTCTGCACCATTAGTGGTACCGATTGGAAATTAGCCAATCAATTCTTTTTTTAAGAAGTCTCTTATGATCACCAAGGCTGCATTCATTTGATCAAAAATACAGTAGAAAGAGTAATATTGTGAAATAGGATTACAATTTAAAATAAGGGGTTTCTATGTGAATATATTTCAAAATGTAATTTATTCCTGTGATGATGCTGATTTTTTAGCATCATTACTCCAGTCTTCAGAGTCACTTGATCTATGCTGTACAGATGTACTGTACTGTATGTTATGTGCTATACTATGCTGATTTACTGCTTAAGAAATATTTATTTTTCTTATCACAGTTGTTTCAACACACAAAAGAAAAAGGAAATTAAAGATTTATCTAGACTTTTTTGAAAAAGCTTTGAAAAACGTTTAAAAGGCCTTGATGTTTGAAGGTTTATAGGCCTTTACAGATAGATGAACTGAAAGGAAGCTCATCTTAAATTCTGAATTGGGGTCAACCTGCAAGTAATCTTTATTTTTGCAACAAATTTAATAGTTACAGTACAGTACAAGCATGAAGTTTGTCACAGCATTTTGCAGATAACATTGAGATTCAAAATGAAGTATGTTTTTTGCATATCGAGAATAATGCCCTGTTCTCTTCAAGTGTTGTGCCCTTTGGCGTGAACGGAGCATTTCATTGCACACTTTGTGGTGAAATTCGCCCACAGTGTTTACACTCTTCAAAAATCAGCCTACGGATGGCTTACTTACATTCTCTGCATATTGCAAATTCTGATAGGAGAAAATATGACACAGTTGTCTTGTGCAGTCCTGTTGGTTTCTTCCATAAAAGCAATGGATATGCTGTGTTAAAATAAAAATACATTATTGCGTGTGCATTTGTGCCCGTGCATGGGAGGGAACAATTAGGGGGAAGTGCTGCTTTTATTGTAAACATTTGTTTTTCTTGTCCTTTTGTAATCTGCGAGTTGTCAAACCGCACACCAACGCATTATGTTTTCCTTTTATAATGTACTCATTTGCATTTGACTCAATAGTCCTATGTGGAAAACATTTTCATGCAAGTGATTTTGTCCTCTCGACTGTACTACCGTGCCTTTGCTTTGTTGTGTTTTTTAATTAATCCCATGTGGCTTTGATAACTGTTGTGTAGGGTTGTTTCATATTCAAGTGTGCCCCACCGGACTGCCCTTTATGCCTTTGAATTGTTTGTATTAATGGAGTTTTGAAGGTATTTTCTATTTATTAGTCAAAGTTACAAGTTGCAATTTTAGATTAAGCTCATTTTTATTCTAACAAGCATTATTTTGTATGGAAACAGCAAATGAATTAATCTTCTTAGTACGAATCTGTCACCTACCGCCTTTAATCGCCTGCTGTCTAGCACATTAGTGCCTCGTGTTAGTAAAGTTTATTAGGATTTTTAATTATATCTTGTTTTTTATGCATATTCTACAATTAGCAACAAATACAGGTTTTTAGGAAGCATAGTGTAATAAAAAACAACAAGTTTACTAAACACCAGCCTTTAGGTGAAACTGATTAATTTGTTTTTAATATTGTATCTGAAGTGGCGTTCTCCTCGTGTAACGCCTTTGCTCAGGGGAACCCATTCAAAGTTTTTATTTGCTCTGTGAGCTAAACTGCATCTGCTGTTTATCCATGTTGACCTGATAAGGCTGAAAAGAAAAAGAGGAAGTGAACAGATGTTTCACAACAGAATGTGATAGCACATTCTGCTCCAGGCAAATTCAATAATGACACAACAGGTAAAATGTGTTACAGATAGAGAATAATAGAACAGAAGTGGGTGAAATTTATATTCGGCTGGAGGGTGAAAGAGAAAGAAGAAAAAAAAGAAAAGAAAAGAAAAAAACTCAAAGGCGATAACTGTCAGCCATATGTGAAGTGATAACAAAAAAATAAACATAACTTTATCTGTCAGTTTGGACTCACATTAACAGATGTTTTCTGCTGTTTTTTGTTGTTGTGTAGGACCAGAGCTTCCTAAAGTTGTGTGAAATTCTCAGCCGGGAAAGTAGTTAATTTTGAGA
Organism: Cyprinus carpio; assembly: GCF_018340385.1. NCBI lineage: Eukaryota > Metazoa > Chordata > Actinopteri > Cypriniformes > Cyprinidae > Cyprinus > Cyprinus carpio. The sequence goes on along the minus strand of NC_056602.1, from coordinate 4,601,673 downwards.
CAATTGATTGTCCCCCGCATGATCTCTGAAAGACAGGATCCAAAAAAAAACAAAAAAAAAACCCTGATCTCATGAAACCCGTGTCAAGAACCTGGCAGAGTTAGATTTCACCCCAGTACCAAAGAAAATAAACAAGAAATTATATTGTGCAAGCAAACAGAGTATGCCTTTAGAAACTATAAAAAATTTTGACATTATTTTCATGACAATTAATCATATTTTCTTTTGCAATTCTCATAATGCAAATACATTTTTACATTATAAAATAATCATCAGAAATACATCTCATTGTCTCTGTTGAAGCTCAAAAAAAGAGTTAAAAGTATATGCAAATTTCTATTTTTAAACATATATATAAATAATGAACTGAATAAACTCTCTCTCTCTCTCTCTCTCTCTCTCTCTCTCTATATATATATATATATATATATATATAATTTGGGATGAAATATGACTTCACTTGTGTTTGTAAAAAATGCAACTAAAGCTCTTGAAATGACACGCAAACTTAGCAACACATTATCTTCACAAAAATCACAGTGTTATGAATTAGAAGTGAGATGGTGGGCTATGAATATTCAGATACGGTCCTTTGTTGTCATCTGTGAGCCATAATGATGCTTCGTCTGTGCCGTTTGAGGCTATTTCTGCATTGATGTCTAAAAAACACATTTGCACAGTAAGATGTTTTATTTGCATGGCCCATTTCACATATATGAAATTAATTCATTTACAGAAGAGCTGGAGAACTTCCCTTAATTTTTCAGGTCAGGCTGTGTGAGTAACATATTTATTCATGACTTAAATGTGATGCTTTCAAACTAAAGAGCCACACAGAGACTCTGTCCAGGGGACAGTATGTCTGAAAAATGACTCATTGAAAGAAATGTCAGAAAAAAACTTGAGATTATGAAAATTTATTGGAAAGAAGGAGAGAGAGGCATTAAATAAGTTGTAGTTAATAAACAAAAAGAAGAAGAAGAAAAAAAACAGAAGTGAAAATACTCAGAACAAACAGAATAAAAAATGCACATGGTAAAACTATGCTTCATTTTGCCAGAACAATCCGGATCTGGCATTGTATTATTTATTGTTTATAGATTCCAGTAATTGCCATTTAAAAATAGCCTTATATTCTAAATAAAAATCTGTGAAAGCATCATACATTTAAAATAATAATAATAATAATAATTATAATAAATTAAAAAAAAAAAAATATTTAAAAATTCAGCCTAGGCTTACATAGTTACAGTACAGTACAAGCATGAAGTTTGTCACAGCGTTATGCAGATAACATTCAGATTCAAATTGAAGTTTGTTTTTTGCATATCAAGAATAATGCCCTGCTCACTTCAAGTGTTGTGCCCTTTGGCGTGAACGGAGCATTTCGTTGCACACTTTACCGTGAAATTCGCCCACTACTAGGCAGTACAGCTTTTCACTTGCGATGTGGAGCATCGAGTACAAGTCCTATGAAAAACGTGTTGTGATCAAAGAGTTTAAAGACTTATAGAAAGAAACTAAAATGGCATGATAGCTTCAGTAAATGTGTTTTTATCTCACGTATGCTTTTGCTATCACTATTGGTTAGATTTAGCAAGCTATATTCAAACACGATATGGCATTAAACTTTAAGTGCCACTCATCAGACATTTCGTTTCCAAACTACCAAAATGGATACAGCATAATAAAATATTTTATATGCAATATATTTTTGCAGCATTCATTAATCTTAAAGTTAACTATACTTTTCATTGCATGATTAATTCATAGTGCAGTTTGTATCAACTAAGATTAATAAGAACCGTTGGTCAAACTTTAGTTTGGGCACCAATTATCACTAGTAACTAACTATTAACTACAGTATATTAACTGTGTTGGCAGCAATCAGGTTGTGTTCCACTATAAACTTTTGAGCTCATTCATTCAGCTGCTGAAAATCAAATGGATTTTAAGCAACCTGAAAATTCTTCAGCCTAAAATATGCTGCCCCAATCAGAGAACAGTGAAATAGGCCACAATTACTCACTCTCTGCAAAATCAGAAGTGTCAGTCTAGGATTTTGTTGAGTTTTTGTTAGTTACACTCAGGGCTCTCTCAAGGAACTGTGAGTAACATTGGATTGTCAGATTACTTATTTGAAATGACTTCTCACACACACACACACACACACAAACAGAGGAGGCGGTTGAGAGGAAATGTGACTGTAAAGTTGCATTCTTACTCAACTCAGTCACAAAGGAGTCATTATAGGGAGAGTGGGAGGGACCAATGATTAAAGGGAGGGGTCAGAAAATAGAATACAGCTGCACCCGGAATCGCATGATTCTCTGCTATATAGTACTTGAAATAAACAATAATTGAAATAAAAATAAAATAAAATAAAAAAAAACTTCAAACATATTCCAAAAAGTCACCAAAAAAAAAAATTATATTTGAACTTGATGTACTTGAATTTAACTTGAAATAACTAAAACTGAAACTGAAAAAAATATTAACTATATACTATATTATATTTTAAATTATATTAAAAACTAAATATATTACAAATGAGAAAAAACACCACAAAATTACTAAAGCTTTAATATTCTCTGATACTAAAATAACACAGCTTGAAAATGATGATTATTATTATTGTTTTATTATTATTTATTAAGAGTTGCTTTACAGCAAAATTGATCTCTGTTTGCATCTTTGAATCATTTTTCCTCATTATCCTTGTAAACCTGCTTTGAAACAACCTTTTTATTGAAGCAAACATTCATACTTCACTCATTCATACTATTATTGTGAAGTAATTGCTTGTTTAACAGAAGTAGCTATATGTGATTTCAGACACAGTCAGTTATTAAAGGAAGGAAGATTGAGTCAGTCGGGTGGGTGGAGTCAGAAAATGACAATTTATTAACAGAGGAGGAGTCAGGTAGGCAGTGGGAGGAGTCAGAACAAGAAGAACATGCATGTTAATATCATAGATATGAAGCAATGATTCAAAAATCAAGGAGTTGGAGGAGAGAAGAGGCTCTCTGTGGTCGTCGACTATCAGTTATCACCTCAAACACACACACACACACACACACACACACACACACACACACACAGAGAGAGACTATGAAGCATATGGTCAGATGGTAAAGGTCACTTTCAGCTTTGTGTTTGTGTCTGAAGCTCACTCCATTTCCATATGCCAAGCAGTAACTGAACAACAGCTTCTGTTTGCACTCCAAACATCAGCTTCAGCCTGAAAATTGTTTGTGGCTGACGATTTTTGATTCTCTATAGAACCTCTAATGAACCCGGCAAAAGCATCTGTTGTCTTTTCCTCTTGCACTTTTTTTATGTCAGCTCAAACATGAACAGAGAAATGGACTGTTTGTCAGGTACTTTGGCTTTTTTTTGCACTTCTTCTGGAGCCCTCTTCAGCCGCAGCCCTTAGAATTTCGCATGATGGGCCGCTGCATTTCTGCGGGACCTATTAGTGTCGACATCTCTGCTGCACAAACAGGCTCAGGAAATGAGGCATGTCAAAGTCACTTTCTTTCAGCTTTCTCTCTTTCTCTCTTTCCTTCGTCCTCTAATGCCAAACGATCTCCCTTTTGTTCACTCCATCAGTTTTTTGGCATCAACAATTTTTTCCTTGCATCTTCCTCATTCACCTGTTTTGCAAATGCAATCGATCTTTAGAAGTTTATGTGTGTGAGAGAGAAACACATGGATGAGTCTATAAAACCGGTGCCTTTTCTAGTTCAATGAGGAGATTTTTGAATTGTGCAGTGAACAATGTATTACATTTAAAAATTAATAAAATGCACAATGCAAATGTCACGTTTATGATCTGTTTTGGTTTAGTTTTCTGTGTTTCCGTTATCCTGCCTTGTTTGTTTCCATGGTTTTTGATTAGCTCCACACCTGTTTCAGTTCTTCCAATTAAGTTTCTACTACTTAAGTCTGTGTTCCCCTATGTTCCTTTGTCTGCTATCTTTTGGATTTGTGTTTTGCCCTTTCTCTCCTATGGATTATTAAAAGAACTATTTTGTTATACTCCTTCGTCGTGCGCTTTGCTTTGCATACCATCACGTAACAGCAAACTACTACCCCAGACAGCAACCAGTGTCAGCCCACATCTGGCCCACATCTGGACAGCATGGATTTCACCCAGGCCAGATATGGACAGGATCTGGGCCAACAGCTGTCTGGGACAGAAAGGTATCAGAAATGACAGTTTTACAGTTTGATTTAACATTACAAGCTGTTCTTTCTATTCATCAAAGAATCCTGAAATCACAGTTTCCACAAAATACGAAGGAGCACAACTGTTTTAAGCATTGAGAAAGATTTTGTTTGTTTACTCTGAAGCAGAAAATCGGCATATTAGAATGATTTCTGAAGAATCATGCGACACTGAAGACTGGAGTAATGATGCTGGAAATTCAGATTCGAATCACAGGAATAAATTACATTTGGAAATATATTCGGATAAAAAACAGTTATTTTAAATTGTAATATTTTTTTGAGTACTGCTGTTTATGCTAAGCTGCTCAGGAATAAAAGTTTGATATAAAAATGGACATCTGAATTAATCAGAAATGATTTCTCTGGCATGTAAAGATGTTTAAATGAATGGCCAAATATAATTGATGGGTGAAATATTAAACAGTTTATGTGCACACTATTTCACTTTAACCACAATTAATTGTGGGTTTGTTTATGGAAATGATCATCTAATTTTATGGAAATAATCAGCAAGAATGTACTTACAACATTTTGTAGAACATTATGAATGTTCTGCTTTTATGTTCCATAGAAGAAGAAAAAAATAACAAAATGACATAAATTTACTTTTTTTATTTTAAGATGTACTGTTTCTTTAAGCATACATACACCAACATCATAACTAGCTCAGAGGACACATCAAATCACATCAAATGCACACACAAATGATTTTCTGTAAACAAGAAAATACATAGAAATTGGATTTTCAGTACGAGCGCAGCAGAGAAACGTTTTTATGGAAGCAGGTCAGTCTGATAAGAGACTCTTATGTATGATTGATTTGAAAAGGAAATAATTTCTCCACTGCCGCTGCTATTGGGGAAGCAGATATTAAAACTACGAGAAGGACACAGACAGAAAGCTGGAGAGACGGAGGTCACAGGACAATCTGTGCCCATTAAGAACCTTCAATAATGAAAGCACAACAGAGAGATAGACATTAAATCGGTAGAACTTTAGCTTATTGCAGCTTAAAAGTTAGGTTTTTCATTAATGATATTTATGGTTATCAAGCAATGTAGGAACTTTTAAAGTCAATATGAATAGCCATTCACAAACTACTTTCAGTCTGCAAATTCTGAATGAAATGTTGGGCGGTTCTTGCTTTTATCCATTAGGAACTGAGTGGATCCAAAAATTGGGTATTACGCACTAGTCAAACTAGAGTAAAACTTTTGTTTTAGACTTTAAAACAATGCCTAAATATCTATAACAGTCAAAACTGTACTAAAATGACCAGAGATCTTGCGAAAGTAAACTTCAGTTGCTTGCTGCAGACATTATAATTTTTCAGAAAGATCTGCAAAGCAGTAGGTGCTACACACAGAGACAGCATGTTTTGATGAGTTTCCCTCATTTAACTCTATAAAGCCTAACATATGAAATAATAGTGTTAGTACATTTTTTTTTTTTTCCTGAATGTCTAAAAGGTGTCACTGGCATGTGAGTGTTTCAATTTTTAATGTCAGACGTCCAAGGATTTCATAGACATTTTTTTTATTTTTCCTGACTCATGTCATTTCAAAAGGTGTCACTGCAATGTGAAGTAGTTTTATATATCAGCTATATTATGGACGTCCAGGATTTCATAGACATTTTCCAAAGAACTTTATTCTGCTCTTTTTGGACTCAGTTTCTTGTTCATTTCAAAAGATCAAGGAAAGTTTGTGTGCAATCACAAGTAGTTATATATCAGCTAATTTATGGCTTAGAAAAAAATACCATCTTGCCATCTTTATGTGTAATACTGTTAATTGATTAAGGCAGATGCTCATTTACTAAATATCAGGTACAAGCGTTTCCTCTGATGTGTTTTGAGTGGCCTTAAAGGGATAGTTCACCCAAAAATTTAAATTTGATGTTTATCTGCTTATCCCCAGGGCATCCAAGATGTACTGTAGCTGATTTGTTTCTTCAGTAGAACACAAACAAAGATTTTTAACTTAAACCGTTGCAGTCTGTCAGTCATATAATGGAAGTGAATGGGAATCACAGGTTTTGAGAGTCAAAAAACATACACAAACAAAACCAAATTAAACCCTGCGGCTCGTGACGATACACTGATGTGTAAAGACACAAAACAATCAGTCTGTGCAAGAAACTGAACAGAATTTATATTGTTTTTTACCACTGATTTTCACCGCAATGTCCGAACTGTCCAGAGCACATCCTGACCGTGTTCTCAACAGCCGGAGCCTAATGCGTCTTCTTCTTCTTGCTTTACAGCGGATCGCAGACTTATAAGTGCATTACCGCCACCCATCTCTCAAGTGGACCATTGATACTCCTAATTGAGATTGTAGATGGTGTCAATGGTCCAGACAGATAGATCATCTATCTATCTAGCTAGCTAGCTAGCTATCCCATGCCAGAAACAAGCTTCCATTAAATCCTCTTTTTTCTCCCATCGAGAATTGTCTTTTTTTATTGGAACATTTTTAGAGCATGTCCTCAGAGCGCAGAGTTTTGAAGCCGGCCTTTGTTGCTCTTGTAAGCTGTCAGAAAAGACAAAAGGCAAATAAACCCCTACATTTGCACTTCTCTATACAGCAGCAATGGAGAATGACAGTTCGTGCCGCACAGCTCACAGCTTCCACCTGACCGGCGCAGGAAAACTGCTGCCTACACCAAAGCTCTGTGAAGAGCCTTATGTCTGGCGAGACAGGAGGGGGCAATGTTAAAGGATCGGGGAGTGAATCGAGTGCTTGGCATAAGAACATAAAACCACAACTCAGTGGGCGCTTGAATGATCCGTGGCGGCATGTCAAAAGGTTTTCTGCTGACTCTCAGCGTTCTGCTAATGCACGCGGCGATAGGCTGTGGACAAACCCCACACAAAACCTTCACACGCGAGCCCATTCAGCGGTGCATCCAAACACCCGTAGGCAGCGGCTCGCGGAGACGAGAAATAGGAGCTCATTTGGAGCTCATTATGACGTACGCTTCCCGCCATTGAGATTCCACCCATGACTGACCGATCCGAGCGGCGCCATGAAGACCGACTGAATGCTTGTAATTTTCTCTGCTCTCCTGTCTGCTATAATAGACTCCAAACATCCCACGCTTTCAGCCCAAATCTTTCTTTTCACCTCTGAGGGAAATGGGAGAATTTTAGGGGTGTTATCATTTAATTATGTCTAGCATGGGCCCGAGCGCACAAGTGTCAATTAAAATAGAACGCAAATGCTAGAATATAAATCAGCTACCTGTGGTGTTGGAAGGAGAGCGGATGCGTTCTCGTCGAGGAGCTGATGCACATCAAGCCAGTCTCAGAAAGGTCGAAATGACCCACATATGTGGCAAGAACTGGCTGTTTTGTTTGCCATTCACAGAGTTTGTGAAAATGCAATGTCCTCCAAACTTTCTCTGGAGAGTTCCTTTCATTCCTCTAGTGGACTTCATATGAAAAACTAGAATAAATAGGCTATTTGTTGAGTAGTATAATAACAAAATGATCATTTTAGGTTGTTTAAAAAGTAAGAAAATTGCAGAGGAACTTTTGAAAGATCTGCT